>NC_037682.1:62372328-62470525 GCF_003255815.1 Theropithecus gelada | reverse complement strand
AAAAAAAAAAAAAAAAAAAAAAAAAAAAAAAAAAAAAAGAATTTCAGCATTAAAGATACAGATTTTCATGTAGCAATAGTACAAATGCATATTTTGTTTTTAGAGGACAGCAATATGATAAAAACAATCAATGCTCTTGTAAAATTGAGAAACATTTTGTTCAAAAATGTACTTGGAATAATCTTGGTGTGAACATAATTTATCACTATATACAGACAACTCTTTCAATTTCTTTGATTTATATATACATTTATAGTAACCAATTAGGACATTTTGTGGCAAATATTATATTAATTTAAAAAATAAAAACGTCAGCATTAAATTACAGGTTTTTTGTTGTTGTTATTGATCATCTTCAATCAGATTCTAAAGATAATCGAGTCTCTGGAGTACTACTTGGTAAATCAGTCTAATTTGGTGTAATAGATGTAAAGATGTGCTTCTCAGTTCCCACTTGAAGAAACCATTTGTGGCCTAGCTCTAAAGAGTGTGGGTAGCTAATGAATGCTTCAAGGTATACCTCGGATACCCGGCTGAAGCCACACTCTTCTTGGGATGACCTAATAGTAAAAGAACAAAGTGAAGTGTCAGTGGTGGCCCCTTTCTTGCCAATGGGGGAAACTCCTTTTTTGAGCCATCTTTGCTCATAAGCTCCCATTTGGGCTGACAGAAACTTTACCATCTCCGAATCATGGTCTAATGGCTCCACCTACCCAATCCTCATTCTGCCCCTTCTACTTCACACATATAAAGACTTTGCCTTACTATGCCTTTGCTCAAAACAAAATAGATGTCTTTATTCAAAGTATTGAAAAGTTGGATTACCCCTAAATTTAGATTTAATACTGTTAGCAAACTGAAATTATTTGCTAACTCAAGGCTTGTTTACTAAACTTGTACATGGTTATAGATTGCTTAACTCTTAGAGGAGATTTTTACACTCAAAAATAGTTTTTGATTAAAACTATTTTACTGGTTAACATTTCTCAATTAATAAATACTATATAAATAATATTTACATATATACTTTTATTTCTTTTTGCAGCCTTGTTTATTCTCAAATGTGTCTAATTGTTAATTTTAAATCATTTTAATTATTAAAGAGTAGTTGAAGTATTTTAAGAAATTAGGAAAACTCTAAGTATAGATACAGCTAAAGATAACTTATAAGGCTAAAGGTGAAATTAGCACTACTGTAAAAACTCATAGTAGAAAGATAGATAGATAGATATTTGTAAGAGAGGGAGAGAGAGAGAGACAGAGAATATTGCAAGCTTGAATTTTTTGAGGAAGATAAATGTTCAATATCAGAAATTCCATCAACTACTATGATATTCTGTGACTGGATGAGTATGAAGAGCAATGTGAGACAGGTTCTGGAAGGGTTATCAATGGGGAGTTATGTAAAATCCTTTCGCAGATTACCTGGGTGATCTATCAGCATTTAGTTTCTGAATTGGTAAACATCCCACTTAGTATTGTCCTGCCTCATATGCAAGTAGTGTCTCTTTTTTAAGGCAGGAAGATATGAAATTTAGTTTTGGGTAACTTGCATTAAGTTTTGATAGAGAGAAATGGCATTTTTCTTAGAAATGAGAATGCAGTAGGTCGGTAGCATACATATAGAAGGCTTTATGTCAGGTGGCAAATAATAGGAATAATTCTCATTTTACTGTCTTTTAAGGAGGAAGCATGAGGATTGGGAGTATATAGGGAGACTAAAGAAGCTGGCACATGTTCAGTTCTTTTCTACTCCCTATCATCCTGCTTTCTTGGTTCGGGAGAAAAATGAACGTAGCAGCTCAACAAGAATGCAAAGTAACCATATTTTAAGTCATATTTGATGATCAGCTGAAATAGCAGTTATTATGAACAACCCCTGGATGGAGCTGTTCCATTTTGAACAACTTCTGGATGGTCTCCGTCAGTGCTCAGCAACAGGTAGGCACAGACACACAGGTGGAGGTCTACACTGATTCGTAATTTGCAGTTTGTGAAACTGACTATGAAACTAAATAAACAATCATTCTGTTCTGTGTTGGATAAACGGCAGCTCCAAATTGTGTATCATGTCCCCCATCAAGAGATGGAATGTATTTCTCTTCCTTTGAATCTGAGCTTGTTCCATTCATGTATAACTAACAGATGCAGTGGAAATGACCCTTTATTTTTTGCAGCTATAGTCCTTAACAAGACTAGAAGTTTCTATCCTGTTTCCTGGTATATTCTCTTTTGTTCTTGAAAGCAGTTTTTCTTGGAAACCAGCTAACATGCTCATAGAAGCCTAAGCTACTTGGAGAGGCATATGTAGGAGCTTAGCTGAACTCAGCAAGCATCAGCTGCCAGCTTTGGGAATGAACCACATTCAAAGTGTATCCTCTGTCCCAGTGAAGGTGTCCAGTTGGTACTATGTGGAGAATAGACAAGATATCCCTGCTGAGCTCTGCACAAATTACACAGCTTTGGTCAAATACATAATTGTTGTTGTTTTGGGTCACTTAGCTTTGGAGTGGTTTGCTATCCAGCTATTTCTGAACATGGTTCCTGGTCAAGAAACCTAATTTTCTTTGTAGTCAAATCAAGTCCCCAAAGTCACTGTCTCAGTTTCTCTGACCTTTTGGCTTTACTTACTACTCTCCTCTGTCAAAATACACATCATTTTCACTAGTTTCTCTCAAGATCTTTATTAAGTGTATTTATTCACGGCATTATAAAAATAAAATTTAATAGCCTTGTTTACAATCTAAGACAAACATTGGCATTGAAGCATGTGTTGGACACAGATAAAACAAACAATGACATGAATGAGTTATGAGAAAACCTTATTTCTCTATGATGTTAAATTGTATGTATGGTTTTCTAAAAGTGTTACAGAAAGCTGAAAATATCTCTGTAGAATATCGTAGGAAAATATTTAAAAGTATTGGGAGAATAATAAAATTTGGAGTAATTATTATAAACTGAGGATTAAAGATGACAATATGTGTGTATTTGTGTGTGTGGTTTTTGTGACTCTATATATGTTATCTCAATGTTTGCTAAGTGTTCACTCATTTATTTATTCAAAATTATTTGCGTTCATACCGTGGGCTACTCAATGTGCTCACAACCGGTATGAAGTAGTAAAAAGGCAGACAATCACTAGTCTCCTGGGATTCACATTCTAATATCAAATAATTGTTTAAGGTCCTATAAACACAGGTTATATATGCAAAAACAACACCTGTGACTCTAGGATTACAAGGCAATTTACATGGTATGTAAAATGATTAATAAAGATGGAAAGATTGAAATTTAAGAGAAATTTAAAAGTCTATTTAGGCTGGAAACGGTCAGGGAAGGCTTCAAAGTGAAAATGCAGTCTTACTTAGAAAAAAGATTGAGGAAAATAGTTATATCTTCACCAATTATTTTTAAATTATAAAAGAGATAATCTCTAGAGAGTGGGTATAATTAGCTAATTCTAAGAGCTGGGAGTAAAATATATATGCAGAAAAGGTTTAAAAAGCAATAGCCAGAGCTAAGAATGTACCCATGAGAAGATAAAGTATTTTTTTGTAATATGCGCCACCAAAATAAACAATTGAGATATGGTCATTTGGGGTTCTTTAAAAAAATACCCTTTGTAATAATGTAATTGACTAGTATGACTCCAGAATAATAGCTTTTGTAGTTTGAATTCACATCCATCCAAATATGCAGTTAATATACATATTTTTAAAATTTTTAAGTCTGTGCAAGGTGACCTCGAATTAGGTCAAACATTGCATCATCAACAAAACTTGAAGAAATAATTTAGCTCTTCTCTTAATAGGCATTTGTTTGCTATGAATATAAAAAAAAGTAGGAGAATACATTTTTATAGGTATTTTTTCATATTATTTTATTGGCATGTACTTTAAAAAGCAGGAAGCAGATGCTTCCAGTCTTCCTTTAAGGCTTAAATTATTGGATGTACAATCTTAGAATCAGAGAGCTGAAGTAATTTTCTTTTTTTTTTTTTTCTTTTTTTTTTTTTTTTTGAGGCGGAGTCTCCCTCTGTCGCCCAGGCTGGAGTGCAGTGGCCGGATCTCAGCTCACTGCAAGCTCCGCCTCCCCGGTTTACGCCATTCTCCAGCCTCAGCCTCCCGAGTAGCTGGGACTACAGGCGCCCGCCACCTCGCCCGGCTAGATTTTAGTATTTTTTAGTGGAGACGGGGTTTCACCGTGTTAGCCAGGATGGTCTTGATCTCCTGACCTTGTGATCCGCCCATCTCGGCCTCCCAAAGTGCTGGGATTACAGGCTTGAGCCACCGCGCCCGGCCGAGCTGAAGTAATTTTCACAAACTCACAGGGGCATAAGGGCACTTAGGGTACTGAATATCAAAAGTCATTCATTCTATGAACTCTATCTGACTATAAAATATAAGACCACTCTAGTATATTATACTTTCTTCCAGTGAAACATTCAACATCTATTTAGTTGCCACTTTAGATTCATTCCCTTTCTCATTCTTTTGATCAACTTCTTTTTGGACAAAGTTTCCCCACAACCTTTTCTTGGATTTGATGGGTCTTCACACAGTACACAATAGGATTCAACAGGGGTGGAACCAGCAGAAAAATATCAACCATGAGGAAATGGATCATAGGAGACACATCCCTGGCAAACCAGTGGAGCATGGCAGTACTCAGCACGGGCACATAGAAGATAAGCACAGCACAGATGTGAGAGATGCACATGTTGAGGGCCTTGAACTGCTGTCTGGGGGTAGCAATTCCCAGTACAGCCCTTAAAATCATAATGTAGGAGAAGATAGTAAACACCAAGTCCAGCATAGTAGAAAGTGCTGCACAGAGTCCATAGACAACATTGACTCTGTTGTCAGAACACGCCAGCTTCACGACATCCTGGTGGAGACAGTAAGAGTGGGAGAGCAGGTTTCGACGACAGTATCCCAGCCTTTGCAAGAGAAAGGGCAGTGGAAGGATCAAAAGAACATTCTTGGAGGTCAGAAAAAAACCGTTTTGATGACTCTGGGACTAGTTAAGATAGTGCTGTATCTCAAAGGATTGTGGATTGCCACATACCTGTCAAATGCCATTACAGACAGTACAGAGGCTTCACCGACTATAGACAGATGGATAAAAAATTCCTGGGCAAAGCATGAAGCTGCATGAATTTCACGGACATCAAATAGGAATAGTCCCAGAGTGGTGGGTAAGGAAGAGAGAGACAGCCCTAGGTCAGAGATGGAGAGCATAGAAAGCAAATAGTACGTAAGTTCATGGAGGCTTTGCTCTGTCTTGATAAAAAAGAGGATGGTAAAATTACCCATCAAAGAAAGAAGGTACATGGATAAGAAAGGAATGGATATTCAGATGTGACTTTTCTCCAGTCCAGGGATCTCAATAAGGAGGAATCTAAGGACTTCCATTTTTGTGTCATTAAGAGGAGACATGACACATAGGAAGATGCTTTACTAGGTGCTTACCTCAGTGCGGTTGGAAATTTCTTAAGCGAAGTTATGGCAGAAGATATTGCTTTCTGTTACATTATAGATACTAACAGTAGATAATTCTTAATGTCAAACATTTATATTTCTACTGTCAGTTCAGAGTGAAAAAAAAAAAAGAAAAGAAAAGAAAAACAAAGCCAAACATAAAAGCACATGGGAAGAATATGAGTTGCTTCCTCACCCAGGAGTTTGTTGGAATTTGTTAAATTATCAAACAACTTAGGCTTTGCACACTTAACAATTCCAGACAATCCTTTGACTACATGAAAATACTCATGTCTCAATCTCATGAAACCAGTTATCTTATTTCGATTTTATAAAAACATCTTATTTCAATTTTATAAAAACTTCTTGAGCAAGGAAAGCAAAATTTTGAAGGAAACAGCACAGTTTACTCTGGATTAGGAGGGAAATTAACAAATTATCCCAAACCTGTAATCATACCAACGTATATGTATAGGATGAACATTTCAAGTAATAGCAGAACTGGAAGTTCATAATTACATGATCTTGGGGTTAAAAAAAAAAAAAAACCTTTAGAAAATATGTAGTCTGACCCTCCTTCCTATACAGAAGGTAGTCTAAATCATGCTGAATGGGTAGTGATCCTCCAATACATCCTAACTTCTCCCCAGTATTAGCATATTAACCAATACCTAAAGCCTTCTACTTCATGGTTGAATGCTCAGATTAGTTTTCTTCCTTGAATTGAGTTGATATATGTTTCTTAAATTTGTTTATCTTATTTTCTCTTCAGGTACGTAATCTAGTCCCATTTACACAAAATAGCTTCCTTATTATTTTCCTGATTTATTATTTGACGTCTGTCTTCTCCCTTAACTAGAATATAAGGGGAGAGAATCATGTTTACACTGTTCACGGTTCCATTTCTAACACCTTGCATAGTAAATGGAAATTAGTTGTAGCTCCAAAATTATTTATTTAATGGAATATCATTTACCAAAGTTAAAGATGGTAATAATTTCCCCCATTCTTCAGGCTACATTTCACTTATTTAATCAAATAAAATGTGTCTGATTTTTACCTCTTGGTTTGTCGTATTTTAGAGTCCTCATTTAGTGCTTCTCAGACAGCAAAATGTATTAGCTCTTCTTAACATCTCAGAATACAGTTCGTTGGCTGTTTTCCTAAAAGAGTGGCTGTCTTTTCCAAAGTTGTTATCTGCATAGATTGTATTTTCCATTATTATAATCATTTAGGAATTATTAACTCTCTATTTAAACAGGCAATTTCCCTCATTTTTAATTACCTGTCAATGTTGGATTCAGACTTTTCTAAGGATATTGACAGTATGGGAAAACCTTAGCTCCAAGGAAAGTATAATTTCTTAGTGCTTATGAGGTTATTGGCTGCTTTGTTGGGAGACTTTTTCCTTCTCCATAACCTCTCAATGTGCCCAAAGTTCTATCCCAGGACCTTGTTTCCTTGGATATCTATAGCTTACTAAGAATAAATATTTGGAACTTAAGAGAAAGGCCAAGCCACAGATCATGACATAATATACATCACTTACACATTTACACATCCTCTGAAACTTCTTACCTAAACCACATAACTTGCTTTCTTTACTGTACTAGCTAAAATAATCTTATGTCAATAAACTGTGGCCATTTGTGTTCTGGCATTTGTCTCACCATTGTCTTAAAGATTGCATTATTCTTTAGCGGCAGTCACTGTTGAGATTTAATTCAAATATATAGAACAAACACCCAAAAATGCAATTATTGTATTATATATTATATTTTAACTTGTAGATAGTAATATGCTATTTTGATTAATGATATATAGGTTTTCTCACTTAGATTATTATTTTGTCCATTTTATATATAAAAAAACCCACAAAATCTTAGAGAGGTATAGTGACTTAAGGTAGAATCAAGTGATAATATAGATATACATCCTTCTCACACATATCATACAGACTGGGCATGCCTGGATGGACATTCCTAATACTTCCCCAGACACATAATCCCACCAAAGTGTACACTCTGTCTCTCCTTGAAAATTCTGCAATATGCTTAATCTCCACGACATGTAATTTCCTCTTGTTAATTTAACATTTAGTCCATCCTTTCAGAATCCAAACAGAAGATGTAACGCAAATTATTTCAGATATTTTGAAAAAGTAGAATTTTGTCTTAGCATTTTAAAATCAGTGTGATACTTTGCTATAAAGTCAGTGATAAGAAAGTGATCAGAAATAGGAAAGAATCTTTTAAGCTCCTCTTTTATGCTAATAGGCACTGTTTTATGAAGCTCTAAGAGCCCCTTGGGATGCCTACGAGCAGGGGCTGTTTGAAAGAATGACACAATACTTTATAGAAAATCTTCTAAAGGTTGACTCAAGGGACACAAATCTAGGGCTGAACTCATAATGCAGGCTTTGGCTAAGAAAACTGCATGTGATCAGAAGTTGGAGGTCATATTCAAACCCAGCCCCTGTTCATTAGCTCTTGACCTTGCTCATTTTCCCCTCACTATAATTAGCCAGGGGATGCTAATCAGCTAGTTGTTTTAGAGTCCCAAGTTCTAAAAGAGATCAGATCATTAATAGTGCACGCTCATTTCCCTCCAATTAGAAATTATACTCCCCTGTCTATATGCTTATTGACCATTTACATCTCCTCTTTTGAAGTATCTGTTCAAGGCTTTTGTTCTTTTTCTGTTGGATTATATACCTTTTCCACATTTATTTAAATAAAGAATGATTTTTTATATATGCAGTATGCCATTTGCTAGCTAAGCATAGCATATTTATTATTTATTCTCTCACTCTATCACTTGCCTCTTTAGTCCCTTAGTCAATCCTGTTTATCCAATCAATAGAATCAGTCATGATATTTTATGTAGATTTACACTACCTTTACTTTGTAGGCAGAAGATTCTCTTTGTAACAAGAATGAACAAGCCATGGGCAAGCAACCACATATAGCCAGCCTGTCTTTTCAGTGTAAATCATATCCAATTTACCTACTGTAATGCACTTATAATCTAATTAGACATGTGGAAATTAGAAAGAGACAAATTCATTATGGATTTTCACTTTTCACCTGAAATCCTTGTAAGTATTCCTACCCTCTGTAAATACACAAACACATACAAGTTCTTATACACTTGGTGATAATGAATTGCTTTAGTACCATGTTTCTTAAACTTTAATGTGCAAAGAAATTATCCGAAGAGTTTATTAAAACGAATATTTTGATTGAGTAGGTTTTGAATGGGATGTAAGTTACTATATTTGTAATAAGTTCCAAGGTGATGCTTATGCTGGTCATCCAAGACCGCCATGCTTGAGGTATGCTGCTTGACTACCATGCTACATTTTCTGTTAGATGGAAGCAAATCTGTCAATAATGTTTAATCTGCTTGGGAGGTTATTCATTTTTTATAAAAAGGAAAAAAAAAATAGAAATAAACAAGCAAACTGTTTGCTGCAAGTTCGTTTTTTTAAGAGTAAAACCTGCTGGATGTGGTGGCTCACGCCCGTAATCCCTGCACTTTGGGAAGCCGAGGCGGGCACATCACAAGGTCAGGAGATTGAGACCATCCTGGCTAACATGGTGAAATCCCGTCTCTACTAAAAATACAAAAAATTAGCTGGGTGTGGTGGCGGGCACCTTTAGTCCCAGCTACTCAGGAGGCTGAGGCAGGAGAATCACTTGAACCCGGGAGGCAGAGGTTGCAGTGAGCCAAGATCGTGCCACTGCACTCCAGCCTGGACGACAGAATGAGACTCCATCTCAAAATAAAAGAAAAAGTAAAACCCTACTCAGACTGCTGCCAAGAAGAAGAACATACCTGATAAAAATTGTCTTTCCTAAATTAAGTTGACTAAGGACTGCTTCTGTTGTGTCAAAATGACAATGTAGTGAGTCTTACATTAAAAAAAAAGTTTTAATTTTCTTTTTTCAATTATACTACATTTGTTTGTTTGTTTATTATTTATTTATTTATATCCTGGATTCTCTTCAGGAGTTCTTGGATGTCTATCTTCTATTCTTGTTGCTTTATCTCCTATCTTAACGGGCCAGTTAGACCTGAATCAAAATTATAGGAGAGTGGTAATGTAGGGTATCTTTCTTTGTCTTGAATTTTGAGAGAGTGTTTTAATATTTTATCATTGACCTTTAGGCTTACTACTTTTTATTGAGAAAGGGGTTTAAGTTTTACTTTCTAAAATTAGAGTAGCTGTCTTCTATTAGTTGGTTTCTAAAAGTCTTTTAAAATAATGATTGGCTATTATATTTTATTGAACTATTTTTGCTTTTGTTGTGATAAAATATTTTCATCTTGCTCTTGTTGTATTTAAACGTGTTTTTAAGTTCTGATTATTTTAAGAATGTTAATGATCTCACAAATAACAAAAAGAGAAATTTTTCTGGCTTATTTACATGAAAAACATTCAGATATGGGCAAACCCATAGGTACAAACACATGTAGACCCACTCAACTATATTATACCTTTTTAATGTGACATGTATGGGGACTCAAATTCTCAAGCAAGAATAATGCATTCAATTAATGGATTGAGTTGATTGTACACAATTAATTCAACATATTAAATAATATTTTTTTATGGTATCAAAACTTTGTTGGCCCTGGAAAAACTAAGATGTTTAGGTTGTACAGACAAGTAGTTGCCTACTTTAAAAATTACAGTATTGTTCTCGTGTAACTCGTGTATCATACAGGCATATTTTCTCCATCTAATTCACATATTCTCTATATGGACTAAGTGATGCTGTCCTTCGTCCCTTATAATTTTTTAGTGTTCCATCCCTTACAATGTTTTCATGTAAACTTCTCACAAATGACCAATGTCCAATAGAAACAAAACAAAACAGAACACAACAAAACAATAACAACAAGACTTACTAGAATTTTTTTTAAAAGTATTTGAACTTGCTTTTTGGTGAGGTTTACATCCTTTGCATTAGTTTTTGCACATTTTCATTTTTTATTAATCGGTCTTTTAACATCTCTCAAAGACTTCATTGTCTTTCAATTTTCTCAAAGTTTTTCACTGTTTCCTTTCTCAGGAGCTTCTCTGGTGTCAGATTGCCCCTAGGTGCTGTGTAGTTGAGCTCAAGGTAATTTGTGTAACCATGGAGCTTAATCATTTATTATTTGATAGTTACATTTCGACTAGGGCTTTTTGTATCCTTGGCACCACTGACATTTTGTGCTGGATCATTCTTTTGGGTAAGGGCTATCCTGTGCATTAAAGAATGGTTAGTAGCACCTCGGGCCTCTAACCAGTGGAAGTCAGTGACACACCCATGCCCCCAGGTTGCAACAACCAAAGGTGACCCCAGACATTGCCAAACGTCTCTTGGAGGCAACATTCCTGCAGTTGAGAGCCACTGTTTAAAGAGCCCCAGAGTTGAGCTTTTAATCCTCCAAAAACTACATTAGTCATTTCAGGAATATGTGAAAATCATTATGCTGACCATAAATCTTCACCTCCCCCATTGAGATTTATGTATCTTTATTTTATTTTTCATTTCATTTTATTAAGACTGTCAAAAACCCTTAAAGTACAGATTATCTTTGAGACTCTTCTATGTGACATCTATGTACAACATCCTGAAAGAATAAGATGCCTATTAAAGCCACCTAATTGCTCCTCATCTTTTTAGTGGAAAAGAAGTCTTCATATTGGGTTGCCTAATATCACACTAGGAGAATATGAGCTTCTATTTCTTTCAATTAATAAAATATGTCAACTACTACTTTGTTGTACTGCAACCCCAAACCCATATCTGTATTTGTAAGGTTTTGGAAAAGGCAGATAGGTATAGTTTTGCAACTCAAACATAGAAACAGTTCTTGCCCTGATCAGATGATAGGATTTTCTATACTAAGATAGGTTTGTGAAAACATATGTAACCCTGAAGTTAAAAACTAAAATGTACTCAAGATAATACTATCCCGGAGTATCAGAGATTAGGTTTGAACCCCAGCTTTTGACTTCCTCTCTGTGTGGATTTCATTAAATCAAAATCTCAGAGCCACAATCTCTTCAGCTAAAATAAACAGGCAAAAAACTTTTATGAAAAGCTGGGCCATTGTTGAAAAAAAATTTTTTAAATGCCTAAAAATATCTGGAAGCCTATCCTGCATAAATTAGAGGTTTAAAACAATGCTGGTATCTATAAAAATTTTCCATTAATTGTGAAGTGTGGTCAGCTGTGGTCTGATTATCATTTTTTTAAGCATTTGACACTCCTGGAAGGTGTTTCTTGATTCATCTGAGGATAAAAGTGTAGGAGACTTGAACTGATGTGGTTGATAAAAATGACTTGATTCAATGAGTAGGTAAAATGAAAAGGCTAAAATAGTTTTCACAATATGCAAGATTTTGAGGTCATATTAGGAAGGAAAGTTGGACAATTTTTCAGACACAATTTCAAGGCAATAAAATTGTCTTTAACAGCATATCTTCTTTTTCCTGTTTTAAAAGTCATTAGCATCAATGATATGCCTATATTTGAAATAGATGACTTAAAAACTTGTATCCTACCTTGAAATGTTACTGAACTCTTCAGCGAACATCTTTGTTAACAAACATGGTCTTCTTTTTAAATTCATTCATTAGCAATTATTTATTAAAATCTACTCTGCATCAGAAGTGTCCTAGACATTAGGTAGGAAAAAATAAAGAAAATAGATAGGTCTCTTCAATCACTTAGTGTACACTTTATTCAATAAGTAGAAAGAAATGAAATAAGCATAAAATGTGTCTATGATTGCAAATATTAAGTATAATAAAGAATAAAGAATAAACCAGCAATGAAAGAGATAAAAGAGAAGGTCATAATACAAACTAGGGCTAGGTAATCTATGAGGAAATTAAGCCAAACTTAAAGAAAAATAGAAATGCATTATACAAAATTGGAGTCAAGAGCATTTTAACAAAAGAGATCTGATGTGAAAACTCACAGAAAACAAAGAGCTCCATAAATTCAAAAACTGTTCAGTAAGTCGATGTGGCTGGAGATTAATGAGTATCTGATGATGTTGAGTAAGTATAAACAGTCCAGCCCATGTAGGGTCTTAGAATATGTTCCTTATTGATTTAACTGTGTATCTAATGAAGTAAGAGTTCAAATTTTAAAAAGACACTTACACATTCACTTTGCCTATTGATTGCTCTTGCATTTCATTGTGAATCAATTATAAGGCAGGGAACTTAGCAATATTTTACTGAAGAAATGATGGTGACTACAGACTACTGGTGGGGGGAAAGTTAAGGAGGCACGATTGGACTGAGAAACTATCTACTGGGTACTATGCTCACTACCTAGGTCCCATATATCCATGTAAAAATCCAGCACATGTACCCCCATATCATATATAAATGATTAAATTTAAAAAAACAACGGTGGTGTACTAAGATGATTAAAATGGATAAAGTGACAGAGTTAACTTAGGTCTAGCATTAAAAGAACTTGGTGTAAGAGATTGAATGTAGATAATGAGAAATTCAACTTCTGTCAGAACTGTAAAAATTGTCATTTTTCTGTCTTGGTTGTAATTTGTTGCTTGTATCAGAGACACTATCATAAGACATTTATTTTTATTCTGGTTAACTGAAATGGGGACCTCAGGTAATGTACTTCCTGTTTATAATTCTATTCTTATTCACAGTGTCAAGAGTGAATAAAATAAGTCAATGATAACAACAAAAATATGTGTCGATAATTCTTTGTGTCAAATATTAGATTTCTCAAATTGACCTTAAATATCTTACCAGAAATTTCCAGGTTTTCTATCACATATGCCTGTTAAATCTTCCGTTGACACAATTTTGTTACAACTCTCACTCTAATCTGTTTAGTTTTTACACAATAAACAATTGGGTTCATTAGTGGAGGTACAAGTAAGAGAACATTTGCCATAAGAACATTAATGATGGGAGAGACATGCCAGGCAAAGTGGTAGACAATGGCCAGGTTGATGATGGACAGGTAGAAGATGATCACTGCACAGATGTGTGAAACACAAGTATTGAGAGCCTTAAGNATATATATATATATATTGATTGATTGATTTAATTGTATTTCTAAAGAAGTAAGAATTCAAATTTATAAAAGGCACGCATACATTCACTTTGCCTTTTCAATTACTCTTGCCTTGCATAGCGAATCTATTATGAGGCAGGGAACTTACCAATATTTTGCTGAAGAAATGCTTGGTGACTGCAGACTACCAGGGTGGGGAAGTGACAGGGCCAGGACTGGACTGAAAAACTATCTGTTGGGTATTATGCTCACTACCTGGGTCCAATACACCCATGTAAGAATCCAACCCATATCAAATATAAAAGCTGGAATTTAAAAAAGATGGTGACATATTAACATGATTAAAATGGATAAAGAGACAGATATAATATAAAATTTAGGTCTAGCAGTAAAAGAACCTGGTATAGAGAGACTAAATGTAGACAACGAGGAATCCAACTTCTGTCAGACTGTAAAAAATATCATTTTTCTGTCTTGGTTGTAATTTGTTGTTTGTGTCAGAGGTACTATCATAAGACACTTATTTTTATTCTGGTTAACTGAAATGGGGACCTCAGGCAATGTACTTCCTGTTTATAGTTTTAATCCCATTCTCAGTATCCAGAGTGAATAAAATAAATCTATGATAACAACAAAAATATGTGTTGATAATTCTTGGTGTCAAATATTAGGTTTTCTCAAATTGACCTTAAATATCTTATCAGATATTTCCAGGTTTTCTGTCACATATGCCTGTTAAATCTTCCGTTGACACAATTTTGCTACAACTCTCACTCTAATCTGTTTAGTTTTTATACAATAAACAATTGGGTTCATTAGTGGAGGTACAAGTAAGAGAACATTTGCCATAAGAACATTAATGATGGGAGAGACGTGCCGGGCAAAGCGGTGGACAACGGCCAGGTTAATGATGGGCAGGTAGAAGATGATCACTGCACAGATGTGTGAAACACAAGTATTGAGAGCCTTAAGCTGCTCTTTTTTGGATGCAATTCCCAGTACAGTCTTGAGGATCAGGATGTAAGACACGGCAATGAGAATAAAATCTACCATCAGGCAGAGTGCTCCAAAAAAGCCATAGATGACATCAATTCGGTTGTCAGAGCAGGCCAACTTCATGACATCCTGGTGGAGACAGTAGGAGTGGGATAATTGGTTTTTCTTACAATATCTCAAGCTTCTTAAAGTGAAAGGGAAAGGAAGAACCAGGAGCATGCTCTTAAAGGAGAATACTGTTCCTATTTGGGCAACTCTGACAGTTGTCAGGATTGAGGTGTATCTCAGAGGGTTGTGGATGGCTAGGAATCTATCAAATGACATGATCAGGAGGACTGAGGACTCCAGTACTGAGAATCCATGAATGAAGAATTCCTGGGCAAAGCAGGCATTGGATGAAATTTCAGGAGCATTGAACAGGAAGATGCTTAACATAGTGGGCAGAGACGATAAAGACAAACCCAAGTCAGACATAGCCAACATGGAAAGAAAATAGTACATGGGCTCATGCAAGGAGGGCTCTGTCTTGATGATAAAAAGGATGGTTCAATTTCCTAGAACAGCAATAAGATCCATGCTGCAGATGGGGATAGAGATCCAGATGTGTGCATATTCTAGCCCTGGCAACCCAACCAAGAAGAAGGTGGTGATGTCAACATATGATGTGTTGATAATGGACATGATTCATTCATAGGGCTCTGCAATGAAACCTATAGATGCTTGTGTTGGTAAAATAGGAATATCTGAAAATTTAGTAGAAAAAGAGCAGTGTTAAATTTGTGGCTTCTTTCAACTTTCTTTTGAGAGAACAGAGCATTTATGTCGCGATCATAATGAAGAGAGATGGAAAATACTTTAGACTAGAGTCTGTCTATGCAATGCCCTGAGAAAATTATTTCTGGACGTGTTATTTCTATAGAGAATTCAGATTTAAACTTTGCATTTAGTTATGCATCTGATTTTATTTTTCCTGTAAAATATTAGTAAATCCTAGTGAATTAACTGGAACGTTATACTAATTCTTTCTTTCAGATGTATGTTGTGATCTTCAGTTCTATGTGATCAATTGCCAAAAAAAGAAGACAAGTGAAAGCCAAATAAATGAGAATATCTGGGCACTTACCAGAGAGTGGATATTTTGGTGGGCAATTTTGATAAAAACTAAAGAATCCTGATGTACAAACCCAAGGTATTGCTGAATTTATCTGTTACAAAAGACTCCTCTTATTCCTTTTTACCTAACCAGTGGCTCTGGGATCACAGAGTTCTCTGGGGATTGCAGACAGGGTGGATCTTTTCTGAAAATTGCAATAAACATTTACAGATACAGTAAATCTACAGAGATAGTTGTTACCAAGGAAACTAAAACGACATCTAGTAACACCTGTAATAAGGGGCGATTTGTTTGGAGAGAGGTCCTTAATTGTCAAGTATTAGAGAGACATGGTAAATTCTCTGCAAAAGATTGGATATTTCTGATGGATACTTGGCTTGTGTATTACTCCTCTGCACAAGGTCAAGACTAAGCAGAGATGCTATGAGTTGATTCTGCATTCAAGGAAGTGTTGCAGGACAAACACCCTAGGACACAATGTGTTATCCTAGATTTTATTGCTGAATCCTGAATCCGTCTCCCTAGACCCATTAGATATTGCTAACTAAATATCCCTAAAACCAACTTGTCCAACTTAGACAAGTTTTTCTCCCTTCCCAAATCTGCCCCATTTAAGGGACCTATTTTGGTAATAAGCCTTTAAGAATTTGCAAGCCAAATATCTGAGATTCTTTGTCTTACATTTTGTACACAATAATGACCAATATTTCTTAGAAAATTAAATAGTTTTACTTACTGAGTTCCATTACTAGATGACGATTTGGAATCTTTAAAGTTTTTGAATAATATTATCAAGTTATATCATTATCTTCATTTTACTGATGAAGAAAATTTTTCTCAAGATCAAGTCGCCTATTCACAATCACAGAAGTGTTGTAGGGTAGAGGTAAGACAGCAACTCAGGTCTGTTATGTCACTGATAATTAAGTGTATACCACACTATCAGGATGGTCAAGCAATATTTAAGGAGTTACAGACTGAATGTAGCTAGTGAGGAGTAAACGGGAGTTTTTAAATTAAGATACACACATTTAAATACAAACAATGCCTGCCTGCTGTTTTACGCTGGCATAAAAGCAATTTTTTTTTAAAAGAAAACGTGTTTACATCATTGTAAAAACATAAACATTCCAAAGAGTTAAAGAATATATTGCAAATAAAAGTAAAGTTAATCCATATCTTTTGCTTTTACACTAACTTGCAGGAAATTGGCATTATTCTACAAAGGGCATCCAGGTCAATTGCTCATCATAATGCATTATTGTTTTTTCCTCTTTCTTTGTCCTCTTGTAATTAGGCAGCATAGCTTCAAACTTGTTTTAAAACTTATTTTTTATTCCTTTCCTCCTTTACCCCGTTGAGAAAAACTGCAGATGTTTTTGTCTTATCTTGAAATACAGCCTAAGAATAAGCTATAAAACTCTAACTTATCCTCCCACACCTCATGCACATTTGTTTTTCTGGATGCTTGTTAAACTTACACTATGCTCATTTATTTTATATATATATATATATATATAGTTTTTTTTTTTTTTGAGATAGAGTCTCACTCTGTCACCCAGGTTGGAGTGCAGTGAATCTCGCCTCACTGCAACCTCCATCTCCTAGGTTCAAACAATTCTCCTGCCTCAACCTCCCAAGTAACTGGGACTACAGGTGTGAGCCACCACACCCAGCCAATTTTTTTGTATTTTTAGTAGAGATGTGGTTTTGCCGTGTTGGCCAGGCAGGTCTCGAACTCCTGACCTCAGGTGATCTGCTTGCTTCAGCCTCCCAGCATATATTTCCTTAGAAGCTTCAGAGGCTTAATTCTGACACAACCAGACACCTCCAGAATTGTCTTCCCAGCAGAAAATGACTCCAAGGCCAGAATTCACTCCTGACAAGAGTTTAACTGCGAGATTGACTGAAATTAATTTGTAATCTGGTTGGGCCCATGATGGCGCCAGCTCCTTCACTAGATGGAACAATAATTCAAGATAAGACATTGGAGCAAGTCACAGCACCTGGTACTTCCTATCCCCCCTTCCCCTTGTGCATTCCAACCCCTTCTTCTTAAAGCCCTTGTACCCTCTCCAGAATTTGGAAAAGTGACCATTTTTGGAAATAATTCCTGCCATTTTTACCTCCTGCTTGCATGAACAATAAAGCTCACTCTTTTTCTATCATATCTAACTCTTTTTACTTTTGCTTCTTTCTAGAAGCAGTGAGTAGCTGCACCCTTTTGCTGGTTACAATCTCATATGATGCAAGAGTCTTATTGATTTATTTTCTATAAAACAAGTTCAGATTTTTCTATTGTTGATTCTTTCCTAATATTCTTAAAATCTTTTAATGCCATACTCCGTTTCTCTCTTTTCATGTCTATCTATCTATCTATCTATCTATCTATCTATCTATCTATCTATCTNTTCATGTCTATCTATCTATCTATCTATCTATCTATCTATCTATCTATCTATCTATCTATCATCTATCTTCTCTATCATCCATCTATCATCTATATCCATCTATCATCTATCTGTGTCTATCTAGTTTGTTAATTTGTAATTTTCTTTCTCCTGTGTCTTTTCTCTTTTCTCTAACTTACCATCCATAAACACAATATGTGCCTGCTGTGTTTCTGAAATGCTATTCCTGTAGTTACTCCTCTTGAGCTTTTGAATTGTTTTCCTTGAACTAAATTGCATTTCCTTAGGCTGAATCCCTTGCTTAGTTTGATTTCCGTCTCTAAGTTGCTTATCAGAGGGTTACTAATAAAAATACCTGCAACAAAATAAAGTTTTGCGGGAGATGAACAAGAAATAATAGGATAGCTAGCAGAGAGTACAGAGGAATTTCTAGATCCAATTAACAAAAAGAGAAGATAAAAATCTTACAAGATTTCACTGAATTTCTAATAAATTGAAATTTGGAAGGTACTTACCACGCATATCAAAGGAGGCCATTATGTCCACAGCTGTTACAAAATGCCTTTGTGCTGGGTGTAAGATGTGTCTTCCTCAAATATGAATTTGACCATTCTGTCTTCTCTTAAGAAAAGTCAGAAAAATCTTCCACATCAACTCTCTTGATTGAAAGACAATCCCTGCCCTCTCTTCTGCTAGACTATATACACTTTAGCTTCTAGAATGTCATCACTCCCTGTACTTAAGTCCTCTGTTCCATGGGTCTATTTTCCCCTGAACACACCAGAAAGCATCTTGCTTCCATACCATTGCTTCAGAAGATGATGCGAAATAAAGTGTGCAGGGAATTCTTATTATCTCTTTAAGAGGTATCTAGTTCAATCATTTATTGTGTTGCTTTATTTTCTTTTCCTGTCCTCTATTGCCCTCACATATGTTGCAAGACTCTTAGCGGTTTATTTTGCATATAATCAGCCCTCACTCGTTTATTGTTGACTCTGTTTTCTAAATATGTTTATACTCTCACAATACTTTTCTCCATTCCTCTTTTTCTTAAACATATTTTTGCCTGTGTGAGTGTGTATGTGTATTCATTTTTCTCCTGTATCTTTTTTCGCACTTTTAGACTCACAATTCATAAATCGCAACATATGCCTGCTGTGTTTTTGAGCTGTTACTCTTGTGACCACTTCTCCTGAACTTTTGAACTTTTTTCACTGAATTTCATTTCAGCTCCCAGGAAGAATGCCTTGCTGAGTTTAACTTCTGTCTCCAAGTTGGCTATTAGTAATTTAGTAATAAATATATTCTCAGCAAAACAAAATTTTGAAGCAAATGGACATGGCATAAAGGGTTAAAAATAGTGTTTAACAGAAAGAAAATTCTAGGTGCAATTAGTATACAGGAAGAAAATAAAAATCCTAAAAGCAATTGATTGAATGGTGACTACATTCATGTTTTTGGATAGTATTTACTAGTTTTGATACTATACTTACTAGTATCAAAGGAGCTCAAAAATGCCTATGTGCTATGTGTCTGATTTTTTTTTTCTGTAATGACCTTAAAAAAGGTCATAATGCCCCACTCCTCCTTGACTGTCAAATATCTTTACTGACATGCAAAGCCCTGCTCTCTGCCCAGTCAGGCTACAAACATTCAGCCTCTGTAATATCATTCCCACTCCCCACCCACTTAAGTTTTCTTAAGTTGCTACTACATGAGTCTGTTATCTACTAAACACATATACCATAAAACTTCCTTTTTCCATACTATGGCTTCAGAGGATGATCTGGAATGGGATCTGATCATAATTCGGAAAGAAACAATCCTGATTGCTGAAATCTCAAAATATCAAAATCTCCAAAGTCTAAAACTCCAAAAACTACAATCCCAAAGGGTGGAAATCCAGAAAATATAATTCTGAAGAAAAAAAATTTTAAATATATTTATTTACAGTTTAAATAGGAGATTTATTTGAGAAATGTAAAAAGCATAGCAGAACCTTTCATAAGCCACTTTACACAATAAAATATATAATAATAACATACATATTTTTGCAAGCATAAATGCTCACGTATATACTGACAACAATCACAGGGGTATAATAGTTACTGAGCCAATGAACAGTATACATAAAAAGATAAGTCAAAAAGGGAAATGTATAAATGCATAAAACTATAGTCAGTAATTGTATGCACTCAGCTTTATAAATCAATCATCTGAAATACCGATTTGAGCAACTTAAGTCTTTTGATGAGATCAGTCAAATACTGTGATGAGTCATTACGACATATGTAGTCACGTAAAGAGCTGAGAACTCAATAAATTTTGTCTTCACAACTGCAGATGTATCTAAAGGATATTTCTTCATTTTCCGAGGAAGTTTCAGTGTTTCTACATATACGCATATGTTTACACACAAAGTCAATTTCGTGATAATGCATTTTCATGGAGTTAAATTTCTGATGTCCAAGGGAGCAATAGAAAAGTCTGTCCTAGCTTTCAGTAAAAGACTAATTTGGCTTCTGTATTTGTTCCCTCTGGGCCCCTGGCTGATTTGATGGTGCCCAGCAACATTGAAGGTAGATATTTCCCACCCAGTCCTCTTACACGCACACACCAATCTCCTCTGGAAATACCCTCACAGACACATCCAAAATAATATTTTACCAGGTTTCTAGCTATTCCTTAATCCAGTCAAGTCGACACCTAAAATTAAGTTCACAAGTTCATCCCTTGTCAACTTAGTAACCATAAGCATCTCCTTAAACTATACTTAATTTCCAAATAAAGACAATAACAAAGTAATAGTTTCATCTAACATGATGCAACCATCCTGCAGACAGGCGAAAATGTGCTAATCTATTCCTCAGAATTTGGCTTTCATAATTTCAACACTTGGGATTTTAATTTTTGGGAGACTGTAATTTTTGAGGTTTTAGATTTGAGGGATATGAATATTAAGAATTTTTAACTTTTGGGATTTCAGCATTCTGAATTATGGTATTTGGGATTGCATCTTTTGAGATTCTGACCCAAATTCATCTGAAATGAAGTGTGCAGTAATCAGTGAAAAACAGTAATTTGTTTCAAGGATACCTGTCTGTAAATACTACTATAAATCATTTTCCTTTAATATAAAAATACATAGAACAGAATTGACATTTTCAACATTATAAAACTGAAGCCAACACCTGTTTTTTTCCTGCTGTTTGGCATGCTGTGTTTTTTGTTTTTTGTTGTGTCTTTTGTATATTCGTTCCTATCCTATCTGCAGGTAAGCACAAATTAATCCTCAAATCCTTGGTCAAGTTCTAACTCAGTAGTGGAAACAGCAGCAACTCAGTGTGTAGTGTGCTCCTTGATAACATTGCTGTTTTGTCTCTTCCCTCTAAAGTCTCAGAATCACATATAAGCAGATATCATTTTACTTAGACTAAAATACACTGAATGAATTAAAAGTCATAGTCTCAATTTGGAGACCTCTGTATTTAAATTAAATGATTAAATGAAATGTATATAAATCCCACTCTCACAACATTACTTAGAACTTAAGAAATCATAGATTTTTATGAGAGTCGTAAGGTTGCTTTCTTATTATCAATAGAAAAATAAATATAAAGCTAATATTTAAACCTGATTAGAAGCATGCTGGGTTAGGACAGATGATAGAGACAGAAACTCCTAGTGGTCACTGTTGCTTTCTCACAGATGCCCACTGCAAACTCAGTGTTTCACATATCTCTACCTCCAAACAACTTATTTCAACATGTAAGGCAGTAATTCTATAATTCAGGAACATGTTACCTAAAAACCAGATCCAGGTACAGGATTTTAATTTTTTTCTATGTTGAAATAGTAATTTTGGTTTAGCACTTGGCTGATTTCCATAAGTCGGCAGAACTCTGGACTTCTACCCTGCATTTACATACATTGTTGGACTTTTTGACGAATCAGAGTACTGGCATCCATTTTAATCACTTGGAGAACAGAGCTATACAAAAAGCATGTGAATTGCTGGGTTGAGCTGGTGCAAAGGCAAGTAGCAACTGTGACATTAGTAAGCTTACCAGAAAGTTGATAAATATTTGAGCCCACATGTCAAAGTACAGGGGAAATAGAGACAGAACACAGTTACCAGAGTTTTGCTGCTGTGTACATTTAGCAATTTATCCTCATCTGCCAAGTCTCATCCTGCCTAACAGATGCTTTCCCATTAGCCAAGAAAGCTCTGGGGATTCCAACTCAGAAGAATGTACTTAAATTCCTACCCACCAATAATAGACAAACAGAGAGCCAAATCATGAGTGAAATCCCATTCACAATTGCTACAAAAAGAACAAAATACATAAGGATACAACTTACAAGGGATGTGAAGGACCTCTTGAAGGAGAGCTACAAACCATTGGTCAAGGAAATAAGAAGGGATACAAACAAATGGAAAAACACTCCATGCTTATGGATAGGAAGAATCAATATCATGAAAATGGCCATAATGCTCAAAGTAATTTATAGATTCAATGCTATCCCCATCAAGCTACCATTGCCTTTCTTCACAGTTAGAAAAAAACTACTTTAAATTTCATATGGAGCCAAAAAAGAGCTCATATAGCCAAGAAAATCCTAAGCAAAAAGAACAAAGCTGGAGGCATCACACTACCTGAGTTCAAACTGTACTACAAAGCTACAGTAACCAAAACAGCATGGTACTGGTACCAAAACAAATATATAGACCAACAGAACAGAACAGAGACCCCAGAAGTAATGCCACACACCTACAACCCTCTGATCTTTGACAAAGCTGACAAAAACAAGCAATGGGGAAAGGATTCTCTATTTATTAAATCGTGTTGGGAAAACTGGCTAGCCATATGTGGAAAACTGGCTAGCCATATGCAGAAAACTGAAACTGGACCCCTTTTTTACACCTTATACAAAAATTAACTCAAGATGGATTAAAGACTTAAACGTAAGACCTAAAATCATAAAATACCTAGAAGAAAACCTAGGCAATACAATTCAGGACATAGGCAGGGGAAAAGAATTCATGACTAAAACACCAAAAGCAATGGCAACAAAAAGCCAAAAATTGACAAATGAGATCTAATTAAATTAAAGAACTTCTGCACAGCAAAGGAAACTATCATCAGAGTGAACAGGCAACTTACAGAATGGGAGAAAATTTTTGCAACCTATCCATCTGACAAAGAGCTAATACTCAGAACCTACAAAGAACTTAAACAAATGTATAAGAAAAAAAAAAATCAAAAAGCTGGCAAAGGATATGAACAGACACTTCTCCAAGAAAGACATTTATGTGGCCAGAAAACATATGAAAAAAAGCTCATCATCACTGATCATTAGAGAAACTCAAATCAAAACTACGATGAGATACCATCTCATGCCAGTTAGAATGGCAATCATTAAAAAGTCAGGAAATCACAGATGCTGGAGAGGATGTGTAGAAATTGGAATGCTTTTACACTGTTGGTGGGGGTATAATCAATTCAACCATTGTGGAAGATGGTGTGGCGATTCCTCACAGATCTAGAACCAGAAATACCATTTGACCCAGCAATCCCATTACTGGATATATATCCAAAGGATTATAAATCATTCTACTATAAAGACACAAGCACATGTATGTTTATTGCAGCTGTATTCACAATGGCAAAGATTTGGAACCAACTCAAATGCCCATCAATGATAGACTGGATAAAGAAAATGTGGCACGTATACACCATGGAATACTATGCAGCCATAAAATAGGATGAGTTCATGTCCTTTGCAGGAACATGGATGAAGCTGGAAACCATCATTCTCAGTAAAGTAACACAGGAACAGAAAACCAATCACCACATGTTCTCACTCATAAGTGGGAGTTGAACAATGAGAACACATGGACACAGGGAGGGAAACATTACACACCAGGGCCTGTCAGAGGATGGTGGACCAGGGGAGGGACAGCATTAGGAGAAATACATAATGTAGATAACGGGTTGATGGGTGCAGCAAACCACCGTGGCACGTGTATACCTATGTAACAAACCTGCACGTTCTGCATACATATACCAGAACTTAAAAGTATAATGAAAACAAAAAAGAGTTCCGGCAGGTGAACTCTCAACTGACCCTGGAACCGAGGAGAGTAATACAGTGCCCCTTAAATAGCAATAGTCAACAATTTGTGAACAATACCTTTTAAGCTTCCTTGGCTCTCTCTGAAAGAATTATGATTATCTCTTCCGTGATTTCAGCACACCATATAAAAAATCTTAGAGCAGTTTCACAGTGTAGGATAACTAGGCCTTTATGTATCTACTTCTTCCACCTGATTTAACTTTCTTGAAATTACAGGTTTTTCACTTTATAAATTGAGAAGGCTTTAAAAATTTAATTTGAATCTAGCATCTTCAATGCCAATAGTTTTCAACTGGAGGGATATATCATACTTTAGTATAGAGTTTTAGAAAATTACCAATGCCTAAGCCTTATTTCAAATTCATTGTTTCTCTTTACTTAATATGCCATGTATTTTATTGATATTTCGTTGACATATTATTTATATTATTTCTCATGATATATTGTTTTCACTGTAAAAATATGTTTGTTTCACTGTAAAAATTGTTTTCACTGTAAAAATATGCTTATTCCCTTTTAGATATCAGACATAACATTTGCTGTCCTTGAACAAAGTTTTTATGATGATTCTTAGAGATATTTTGTTTAAAACTTCTTTTTTTGTAATATTTTTATAATCTTGTTTTACACATCACAGAAGCAACTAATTTTTTGTCAATTTTATTATTTTCATTATCAACTATAATCAAAAATTTTACATTTAAAATGTATTAGTAATAAATCATTCATGGCCTTTTAAAGATGGACTTTCTAAAGTTAGCTTAATTATCTTAAAACTGTGGGTAATTTTTTTTTACTTTGATGCATTTCTGGAAGTTCTGTAATTAGTAACAGACCAGAATTTTATGTTTTTCAGGGCCCATGAAAAAGGACTCTATTAGGTACTTCAAAATTTTTTAAAATAGCATCTTAGGTTACTTATAGACCATTCTCTGGCCTGAGTTATGATTTCCAGGACTCTTTTTAGTCAAGAGGAGGATAGCTCCACTAGACCACTAACCCACAATTCAGCAGCACAAGAATTAATTTTACAGGGCTAAATCAACTGATAAGGAACAATACATATGTGTTATGCTCTATTATCTTTGTATATAATAGGCTTCTCTCTTCTAAGCTACCAGAAATCCATAATAATCTAGTAAATTCTGCTCGTTAAAAATTGAAATTAAATAGTTCGAAAGTGTAGTCGATTTTCATTAAATTCTCAGCGTTCAGAAGTTCTCATTGTGTGTCCTTGCTTTTTATGACATGTTATTTACAGAGGTTCAGTAAGAACCTGCCTTCTTTTGAAGCATGATACAATTTGAAAAATTGATTACATTGTCTTCCACAATAGTTGAACTAATTTACTCTCACCAATAGTGTAAAAGCATTCCTTTTTCTCCACAACCTCACCAGCATCTATTGGTTTTTAATATTTTAATTATAGCAATTCTGACTGGTGTGAGATGGCATCTCATTGTGGTTTTGATTTGCATTTCTCTAATGAACAGTGAGGTTGAGTTTTTTTCGTGTTTGCTGGCTGCATGTATGTCTTCTTTGAAAAGTGTCTATTCATGTCCTTTGCCTACTTTTTAATGGGGTTGTGTTTCTTCTTGTAAGTTTGTTTAAGTTCCTATAGATGTTGGATATTAGATTTTTGCCAGATGGATAGATTGCAAAAAATTTCTCCCATTATGTTATTATCTCTCTGTTTACTCTGTTGGTAGTTTCTTTTGCTGTGCAAAAGCTCTTTAGTTTAATTAGATCCCATTTGTCAATTTTTGGTTTTGTTGCAATCGCTTTTGGTATCTTTGTCATGAAATCTTTGCCCATGCCTATGCCCTTAATGGTATTGCCTAGGATTCCTTGTAAGGTTTTTATAGTTTTGAGTTTTACAGGTAAGTCTTTAATCCATCTTGAGTTAATTTTTATATATGATGTAAGGGGGACTTCCAGTTTCAATTTTCTGCATATGGCTAACCAGTTTTCCCAGCACTATTTATTAAATAAGGAATCCTTTCCCCAATGCTTATTTTTGTCAGATTTGTTGAAGATCAGATGGTGGTAGGTGTATGGTCTTATTTCTGGACTCTCTATTCCATTCCATTGGTTTATGTGTCTATTCTTGTACCAGTATTATGGAAGACAGTGTGGTGATTCCTCAAAGACCTAGAGGCAAAAATATCATTTGACCCAGCAATCCAGTTACTTGGTATATACCTAAAGGAATATAAATTATTCTATTATAAATATACATGCACACATATGTTCATTGCAGTACTATTCATAATAGTAAAAACATGGAATCAACCTAAATGCCCAACAATGATAGACTGGATAAAGAAACTGTAGTACATATACACCATGCAATACTATGCAGCTATAAAATGAATGAGATCATGTCCTTTTCAGGGACAAGGATGGAGCTAGAGACCATTATCGTTAGCAAATTATCACAGGAACAGAAAACCAAATACTTTATGTTATCACTTATAAGTGGAGGCTGAATTATGAGAACACATGGACACATGCATGGGAACAACACCTACTGGGACCTGCTGGAGAGTGGCGGGGTGAGAGGAGGGAAAGAATTATGAAGAATAGCTAATGGATGTTGGGCTTAATACTTAGGTGATGGAATGATCTGTGTAGCAAACCACCGTGGTACACAAGTATCTGCGTAACAAACCTGTCCACATACTGCAAATATACTGCTGAATTGAAAATTAAAGTTGATTACCCAACAAAGGCCTTACCTGGAGTATTACATCCTGGAGAATGTTTAATCAGGTATGACCAGCCTCTTTTAAGGAACTATAGTTGACTTTATGGATCCAATGCTGACAAAGCTCTCTCAAGTAAACTGGCCTCTTATCTGGCCTATGTGGTCTAGCCCTTAGAAGGGCTAAGAAAGATCACATCCTAGTAGGCCAAGATCCTTAGGGTATTTTGTGGACTTTGAGAAAAGAAAATATTACACTAAATTATAGATACCTAAAGGAGTAATTTGATGAAAAGAGTTCTTGAACTAGGATTTCTAGACTAGGTACAGGATATAAAAGTAGCTTTTAAATGTCCAATTTTAGATTCCTTATTACAATTTATAAGAAGGAAAAATTAGCATTTTTCCTTTCCTTACATAGATAATGAGGCCAAGGTTAATGAAAGTATTGTTTTGTGCTCAAGATTAATCTTTCTTTGAGATGATTTTTTAAATAATAACTAGAGACTACAGGGAAAAAGTTGTGTTTTGATGGAAAAGTATGCATTGTTTAAAGCACAACCTTCTGGGTTATCTGATTCCAAATAGATGGGGAATTTGTTCTTTCATTGCCTTTGAGATATTTTACAACTCTGTAAATGTTATTGATTAACAGAAATCAAAGTAATTCATATATGGAGACATGCAAATAAATTCTGTCTCATAGAGGTTCAATGGACTTCCTTCTACTGTGGAAGCATCCATTCCTATACTTATGTGCAAACTCACGTCAACATTCCTCCTATGACTATGTCTGTTCTGTGAATTCTCCTTCTAAGTAGTTGTAGCATTTGCCACATTCCTCACTTAAAAATAAATTAAATGAGAACACCTTTAATGGATGTTTATTTTATACCTGTGTGAGCACCATGATTTTGCTTTTTTGTAAAAATTAAAGGATTTACATTCTTGAATGGGAGAGAGAAAACAATATGTACAGTATAATGACTTATGCATTAGTGTTAAAAATTATTCATGACACTTTTTAGGAAACCTTAAGGAAGGCTTTATTCATAGAGACTATGACAATAGCTATGGGGGTGACTACCACAATGTGCTGTTACAATAGGGAAAAGAGATTAGTCTCAACAAATACAGAAGGAAAGGTAGAAATTTATAGCCAAAAACAGAGCAGTGATGGGCAGGAGGAGTTGGTGGGTGGAATATTACTAATAGGAAACATCAGGGGTATGGGTGTACTCTGGCCACACTGCCCTAAGAGCTTGCCACTGCCATCCTCACTCCACTATCCACCAGGGTGATTACACATCATCAGGGGAATGGTAGAGGATGAGGTACCTGATTCAGTATCTCAGGTGATTAGATATGGAGGGTGAACTGTTCAGGTTAAACTGATTTAGCAAGATTCTTGCTAAATTGAACAATACAGAGATAAACACAGAAACCCTAAAGTTGAGGCTAGCTAAGAAGAGAGTTCAGAGATGGCTGCGTAGAGCTTGGTCAAGGTGAGAATCTCTGTCATCAACCCTCTTGTTCAAGGAAATGAAAGAGATTCTTCTTTAGTGTGAACAATGTTAGTTCGTTTTCTTATTCAGTCATCTTTTTTTCATCAAGGAAAACCTGTCTTATCCGTTACAATGTTAGTCCATTTTATTCATTACGGACAAGCTGTCTTATCTGTTGAGACTTTGTAGTCAAGGATATTTGCTGGATGGTGCAAGCTCTCAGGCCTTTAATGAAGGGAATTGTTGTGAAAGTTTTTTAAAGAGATCGATAGTTGAAAACCTAGCATCTGAGTTCAGAGGGCAGCTAGTGGGATTCTACCTGTTGAGCTCAAAGTAACTTTAGATGATGGAGTGAGGATGGCAGTGGCAATATGACTAAAGGTTTTGTTTGCAGTTTGAAGGCCTCTAGTGATAGAGTCAGGTGATTCGGTAAATTTCTGAGTGGTTCACACACCAGCAGGCAAGAAGATATACTTTGAAGTTTATAACAAGTTTTCCAACTTCAGCTTAAAAGGTTTGGTGAAAGGATAGTTTCATTCTCAGTAATGCCAAGTCAGAAGGGTAGAAGAAAAATTGGAAATATTGATTGGAAGAGTTGTAGTCAGATTTTAAAAGAAAGTAAAAGTGGTACTCAATAAGGGTGTACTGTACTTTTCCAGTGAAACAAAATTACTCTTTATATTCAGCTCTCTTTACAATTCTTAATTACCAAAAAAGTCTGGTCTCATTAGCTTTGGCTTAATTATTTATGTAAGTGCAGCAAGAATGGCAATTAACTGCAAAGGTCTTACAGGTTTCCTTTGCTGCAACTTTTCATAAGAATCTCAAATTTGATTTTAAATACTCTTTCAAGGTCAAACAGCCAAGCCAAGAACTTACCACCAAAGTTCATTTGCAATACCTAGAGATTTGTGTGAATTTATTCTCTTCTTGAGGTCTCAAAGATATTCTGAGGTTCCTGTACCCATTAGAAAGTGAACTTGTTTACCTGCATTTAAAACTGGGAACTGTGTAAGCCAGGTGTCAGGCTGTTTTTTTCCTAGAAGGCTTTATGGCTTTATTAAGCTTTGGCTTCATAAAGTCAACCTTGCTTCCTTAAATTTGATTCTAAGCACATCATTCTCAAACACAATATTATAACCAAAACTTCGGTAATAAAATCAGTGTTTTCAATTGTGTCCTGTTACAGATTCTTTTTGAACTTATCTGATAACTATTTTACACAGATATAAGAATATTCAATAAAAGTTTCAAAATTCTGAAGGGATAAGGTAGGGAGAAAAGAAAAATGTTTCATATTTGTTTACAGCATATAATCTACTAAATTTCTGTAACTTACATATTGCTTGAGACAAAAGGGAAAGGGGCTTCTTTTATTCAGAAAATAGGACATTGAAGAATCAACAGTGTTTCAAAACAAAACCCATTCTTTATGAATTCATTCAGTCCCATGTAATGTATTTTGTTTTGCTTGGTTTTATGTTAGCAGTTTCATGAACCCATTCAATTCTAAAGATTCAATAAGAGTTAATTTGACAAGATATTTGGTTGCTTCTGTGACACCCAACAAAAATAATAACTGGAATTACTACTGATAGCATTATATTAGGGCATATCGTAAATAGAAAAATAATTCACAAATTTCTATTTACATGATTTCAGAAATAATAACATTTTGACAATACAAATATAACCTAGGAAAGATTATCTTTTTTATTTGACAATGTTTCCATGAAATTTAGCAAGTAAAATAAACCAAATTATTTTTTAACTTTTCTCTTTCCATGGTGAAAGAACAAATCTTTTGAGAGTTTTCAGAGGCCCTCTGGGAAATCTCAAGATCAATTCAAGAACAGGAAGATTTCATTTAGGATTTGATTTTGGAAAGGCAACATTTTCAAAAATTTTTTTTAAAAAAGCTCTTTTAAAAATGAGAAGTCTTGATTCTCTTAAATAATTAATTATTTTCTTAAAATAATCTCTTAAATAGTCTTTATCATAGCATAAATATTAGGATAAAATGCAGCAAATTATTCTGATAAGACATGGAACTTTGGTTTTCTAGTAGATTACTAAAATGGTACAGAAAAACACTTTTACAATTTTTTATTAAGAGCAGACAAATAATCCATGAAACTTCGTCATTTTTGTTTTGCATCTGCATTAAAGATAATTAAAGACATTAAAGATAATTAATAAAAATAAATCCACTTACATATTTAGTCAACTTGACTACACATAAAATTCCTGTTTACAAACAATCTATACTCTTAAAAAATATCTATGTGAGTTTTCCTTTTCTCATTCAGGAATACTTGGTCATACTTTAGAATGAAATTACTTTAGGATAAAATTGCCTTTTTTTCCCCTAAACAACATCATATCTTTCATACTTCATACTTTTTCTTCTTGAAAACACACTGGACTTTCCTTAAATGTTTTTTAAATGAGTTTTTTCCTTATTATTCTTAGTAGTTTTGTCCACATACATTGATTATAACATTTAACCATCAGTTTCTTTCTTTACAGAGAAAACTATAATAAGAAATAGACAAATATGAATTGTCATAAGCCCAGATTTGGTAATAGGATTGCAAATTTATTAATACACAATTTCACAATTTCTAGAGGCATATACTTACTCATAGATCAATTTTTCAATGTGGCAAAAACATGTTTACTAACGAATTCAAATATATGTAACTTCTATAAAACGTATAAAAATAGGATGCCAAGAGTGTAAACTTAAACTTATGCTTAGTAATGAATATTGTACTAGTTCATCTTATTAGAAATGACTTAGATACTTAACAAATATCTATTATTAATGAAGCAGCCTAACATTAAGGTTGCAAGTTACTAAAATATTCTGGAAATTGTTTCAAGGTAGACATAACACCGAACAAAGCTAGCCATTATCTCATATCTCAAGTAATTTACCTGTTAACGGCAGGCATGTTAGGTAAACATTACAAAAGTAGAAACCTAAAAAGTTAGATACATTTTCGTTTGTTTTACTGCTGTGGTTGACACACATAAAATATTTATATTAAACAATTAATTTTAATTGCATCTTTACTCATGTTCCTAAGTTGAATGATTTTCATAATCTTAAACATCCAGTAGACATACTATTACCTTACTCAGCTTTTAAACCCAAGTAAAGTAAAATGTATGCTTTTTATTATGCTTAATGCTGATAACTCAGAAGATATAAGAGTTTTCATTAAGCAAACATTATTAAAATAGGTTCACTTACCACATATTTGCCTATGTCAAGCAAATTTGAAAATAATTTTATTTAGGTTTTTTTCTGGAAATTTTAGGAATATTTAATTTATAGGCACTCACTAATCTGTATGCCAATTTGAATAAAGTTCCTTTAAGGTATTTTATAAACTAATTCGGTAATACTACCCAGAAGTAGAAAAATATTACATCTACATAACATGTTTACATGAATGCATGAACACACAGACAAGCCACAGAGATCTTATACATTTGATTTTAAAATTCTTAGCTATGAGTTAGTAAAGCATAGTAATACAAAACTCACTGGTCTATATAAAGTAGTTCTTATCTTTAATACACTTTATATTTCTGTCCAAATAGTATTTTTGACAAAAATTGAATAAATTGAAGTTTCTGACTCAATAAGGTCCAAATCTTTTTTTAAACCAATATTTATGGGGAATTTTTATGATTTTCTTTTGTCCTGATAGGTAATCTGACAGAAGCTGTGAGCTACCTTTTAAGCAAGTGTCTGAGGAAACATCAAGCAGTCATCTGGCTGTTTCCAAAGCTCCTCTGAATGGATAAAGTATCCAGTCTATTTTCAGTTAGCCCTTTCCCTGTCTTTCTGCCTCAGATGATTGCTGTTTGGGGTTCCCGGGTGCCTTGAAAGCTGTTGATGTGTATAGGGAGTTCAAGTGAGTATAGAGAGGTGAGCTGCTTAAGCTGAGGTTTATTGTGGAGGCTGCGGTGAGGCTGTTCTGGGGATGGAGGTGCCAGGTGGGCCAGTCATCAGTCTCCTCAGGGGAATGTGCTGGTGCACAGTGGTTCCTTCTTGGTATTAAGTGAGGTCATCTTCAGTGATAGTGATGAGACCAAACAGGTCGGTCCTTGGTGGCTGTGGCACTGGCAGACCCAGGAAAGACTGTCCTCAGGTCATCAGGCATTGTGCACAGGTACCAGTGGTGGTGGTATCAGCAATGGCCCTAGATGGACTGATTCTCAGGCCCCTCAGGGGCTTATGGTGCTGGTGCCACCCTGCTCTCAAAATGGTGCCCTGATGCAACAGCATGGGTCCTGGGGTGAAGGGAGTGAATAGACTTGGTGGTACATACAGTCAGCAAATATTCAAGAAGGGAATTTCAATTGACTGAGAAATTCTCTTTAGGAAAAGAAGAATCAAATGGAAGTAATAAAACATTCTCACACACCATCATGAAAAAAATTCCAGCCCATAAATCAGGAAATAAATTTTAATCAAAATAAGGATCCAGGAAGAACATATACCCCAAAAGTTGAGGAATAATCCCTACTCAAGACAAAGCCAGGAAGAAAGACTTCCAGCCTACCAGTTACCTGTCAAACAGAGAAGCCTGAACCTGGGCCTCTAACTCAGTTTCTGCTTACCTGGGATTGTAACACAGCTTCTTGAGTACACACAAAACCTTAAGAATCAAATCTGTCCTTACGATTGTTCAATGGGCTGTCAAAAGTGTGTACATACGGTCCTGAGTGAAAAGTCTGGGGGTCCAATGATTAATGTGACCCTGAATCATGGCACCTCAGTTACTTTTGATGCTTAAAGAACAGTAAGAAAAACTTTATTAACAGAGAGTAACATGATATGTACAGAGGTTTGTTGTAGGGGAGAGAGATTGGGCTCAACTCTAAATAAACAGTGAAAAGCAAGAATTTATGGATAAGGAGTAAGGTTGGGGCATAGGTTACTAAGTGGAAAATTATTAAAAGGAAACATCAAGAGTAGGGAAGACTCTGGCTCACCTGACATTCCTAGTGTTTTGTGTTGCTGTAAAGGAAAATATATCAGTCTGTGTACTTTATAGCAAAATGGGTTTATTTGGCTCACAGTTCTGCAGACTGTACAAGAAGCATAATACCAATATCTGGTTCTGGCGAGATCCTCAGAAAGTCTCTACTCATTGGTAGAAGGGGAAAGGGAGAAGGTATCACACGGCAAGAGGAAGGAAGCAAGATAAAACGAAAGAGGAAGAAGTAGCCAAGCTCTTTTGTTAACAGCCAGATCTCACAGGAACGTAGAGTGAGAACTCAGTCAGTCCTGCAAGAATGGTACCATGCCCTTCATGAGGGATTCACCCACGTGACACAAACAACTCCACACTAGGGCCCATCTCCAACACTGGGGATTAAATTTTAACATGAGATTTGCAGGGGACAAATGTCCAAAGCATATAGTTGACCTAACAGGATTCTTGCTAACAGCAAGCCAGAATTGTCATACATCAAGTGGGGAATGGTAGAATATGAGGAAATCAATTAAACATCTAGAGTAATCAGATATGGAAGGGAAGGGGCTTTGGTTAAACTGACCTAGGATGACTCTTGCTAAAATTGAACAATATGAAGATGAATATGAAAATCAAGGCCAAGTTGAGAAGTAGAGGAGTGAGTCTTTGTCATTATGTAGAATTCCCATTGAAATGTCAAAGACAGGAATCTGTCACCTTAGAAGATGATATTTGATGCTCAGGAAGGAAATATTACAGTAAATAAAATGAGTAAATAAAGCCAATGTTTATTTTATTTTTATAAATTTTTCTTGTATGCATGTTAGTTTGTTTGAATAGTTTCATGTGCAAGAGTGTTAGTTATTGCCTATCTCAATTTCAGTTCCTGAGAACAAGCACATATCTCAAAAATGTCAAAAGTATGTGTTGAAAATAAGTACTTTAAATAAAGAGGTAGTCTTTGGTCACCTCTGATCACTGTCCAGTTGTTATGCAAGTGTATACCATTAATTTTCAAATTAACATATAGAATAGTCTTTTAATCATTATGAAAATGACAAGAATGCATTGTGTTCATAGGAGTGGTAAGGGAAGCTGCGTAAGAGTGAAACCTGGGAATACATTTTATTTACATCAGAGCCCCAAGCCTAAATACTGAACCAACAGGTTTTCAAGTTTGATTCTTTAATCCTAATAAACAGATTGAGAAACTATATTGTAAGATCATTAACATAGTATGTTTTCTTATTGATCTATTCTGCTTGTTTTCTCGACATTGAGTTAAGCATCATGTGGTTAAGCATCCCCTTCAGCTTTGCTTCTGGCACAGTTTTTTTAAGACGAGATTTCTTATCTGCTGGCTCTTCACACAGTATACAATGGGGTTCATCAGTGGATGCACAAGCAGAAAAACATCAACTATGAGGATCCTAGTGATTGGGAAACTATGTTTGGCAAATCGGTAGATGACAGCTGGGGAGATAATGGGCGCATAGAAGATGAGCACAGCACAGATGTGGGAAACACATGTATTGAGGACCTTGAGCCTTTCCTTTTGTGATGCTATGCTCAACACTGCTTTCAGTATCAACATGTAGGACATGAAAATAAATGTCAAGTCTATGATGCCTGTGAGAGCCACAAATAAGCCATAGATGATGTTGACCTTGTTGTCAGAGCAGGCCAGTTTCATGACATCTTGATGGAGGCAGTAGGATTGGGACAGGAGGTTCTTCTTACAGTATTTTAGATGTTTTAGAGTGAAAGGAAATGGGAGGATCAACAAAACATTTTTGAGAGAAAAAGCAAGCCCAATTTGAATGACTCTGGCACTGGTGAGGATGGAAGTGTATCTCAGGGGGTTGCAGATGGCAATAAAGCGATCAAAGGACGTTATAAGAAGTATAGATGACTCCATAGCTGAGAATCTATGGATGAGAAACTCTTGAGCAATACAGGCATCGGGGGAAATTCCTGGAGCATTGAACAGGAAAATCCTTAACATGGTAGGGAGAGAGGAGAGGGATAGTCCCAGGTCAGAGAGAGCCAACATGGAGAGAAAATAGTACATGGGCTCATGCAAAGAAGGCTCTGTTTTTATGAAAAATAGAATGGTACAATTCCCCAGGATAGCAACAGTGTACATGAGACATATGGGGAGAGAGATCCAAATGTTGGCATGTTCCATATCGGGGATCCCAACCAAGTAGAAAACAGAGATTTCCATTTCAGAGGTATTGAGAACGGACATCCCAGTATTTAAGAGCAAAGATGAGAAGCTCATAAGAGGTTTTCTGTAGAGGTATAAGTAGATTGGCTCAAATGCCTGGCTCTATCCTATTGAACTCATTGAGGTCTTATGACACCAGGTATATAGACAATTTTTAGACACAAACCTAAAGGGAGAAATAGATAGGTAGACTCAACTAAAAACAAAAAACTGAGAGAAAAATGATGCAAATTGATATCAAAATCTAATCTTAAAATAGATACAGATTATAATAGATACAAGTCCTATACGAGGACTACTGATCAACTGAGATAATTATACAGGCAAATATTATCCAACTCAAAGACTTGAGACTTTTGCTTTTTAATATAAATGTTGCAATATTTGTACTGTTTATGAATTTGTTTAAAATTTGTCATAAAAATTCAGCTGTAAAAAAAGTTGTTTAAAATTTTGTTAAAAATTTATAATTTTTTTAAAAGTTCAAAGCATTTACATAAAATTCAGAAAAAGAAACATACATGTATATAGTGGCTTCAGTGTAAACATGGATTTTCTTTTCCTTTCCTCAAATCTTCTTTTATATCTCTCAAAAATATGTTGTCATTTTTTGTAGAGGATTTTGCAAAATTTATTTTTAGATCATTACGATTTTATTGCTATTCTTTGCAGAATCATTCATCCTCTATTATTTTCTATTTTTGTTACTGATTACTGATTGTGTAGAGAAACAATATAAAATTTTGTTGTCAAAATCTATCATCCCACGCTGTTCTTTCTCTTTTCATCTCTTTCTTCACTACCATAGATTTCTGAGTGCCTTTGCATCGTCTTCTTAACTCCGTATACACCTTTGTAAAGAAATCCTAGGAAGGATTTGTATGTGGTACATGTACATCATGGAATATTATACAGCCATAAATGGAATGAGATCATTTCCTTTGCAGGGACATGGATGGAACTGGAAGCTATTATCGTCAGCAAACTAATGCAGGAACAGAAAACCAAACACCTCATGTTCTCACTTATAAGTCAGAGCTGAATGAACAGAACAAGAACACATGGACACAGAGAGAGGAACCACACACACTGGGGCCTGTCAGGGGTTGAGGTGGCGGGAGGAAGAGTATTAGGAAAAATAGCGAATGCATGCTGGGCTTAATACCTACGTGATGGGTTGATGGGTGCAGCAAACCACCATGGCACATGTTTACCTATGTAACAAACCTGCATGTCCTGCACATGTACCCCAGAACTTAAAATAAAATAACATTTTTTAAAAATACCTAGGAAGTTCTGGATTGAATAAGAAATTACATGCAAAAAAGCAAACAAAACACAAGAAAAAATAAGGCAAGTGTTAAGATAATATTTGCCTAGAGTTTAGAAGATCCTTATACAAAATCAGAGGAGGGCAATGTATAAATTTTTATTACTTTGGCTAATACCAGTATGATGGCTGTCTGTCTTAAACACTAACCCAGTTGTGTCAAGTGGCCCAACTACCAACTGAGGGCTCTTTGTATCTGTTAGGCCTAGTGTCCTCCAACTCCCAAGTCTTGCTTCTGATATTAATCTGAAAAGAGTGAGATTAAGTCTTCAATGGAAAACTGAAGATTTATTGTAACAGGGCTTTTAAGATTGTTATTTGTTTATTTATTCCATATGGTTGAATAGAGTTATAGGAAGTTCTTTCCCTCCAAGACAGAGGTTCAAAGTGTATTTAACGTTAAAATTGTTTAGGTAAGTGAATCGTTTGAGAAGAATGTGCACCTTTTGCTGCTTGAGATCCTTCTGTATGGCTTTTGTATGAAATATAGCCAGTTCCGGCTTCACTGCCTCAAACTTCTCTGTCACTGACTTCATCTCCCCTCCATGCTGTTCCGTCCTGTGCATATATGGAGACACCGTTCCTCTTTTGATTTCCTCCCAAATGTTCTCTAGGGAACATCCTCCCAAAACTTTGGGTTGCCAAGGTGTTGGTATTGTTTTTGACATATAGTAACTGCTTTAACAGCTCTGCATCGTTTAATCAATGTACACTTTTTAAAATCTGAGCTTTAAATCCCTCCACGTTCAACCTAGCTAATAACTTTGAGCTCATACCAGCCCTCTTAATAGGATAAAAATTACTTCGCAATCAGTGAGGAAAAGTGGGTATAAAAATCTTTCTTTAGAAAATGCTGCGCCCTTCTTGAAGAAAATTATTTTATTTTGCTTTAAAAGATGTTGCTTTTAGAGAATCTAGAGGAAAATAGAACATTGCACAGATAGGATTGTCCAGTATTCTGTCTTCAGCTCAGAAATGCCTACTCAACTAAATTGTCTTGTTTATAAAAATGCAAAAAAGTTGAAGTAACAGATACAGAATGTCTTTTTAAAATGAAGTTAAAATAAAATTTAGTATTTACATGAAAGTTGTTAAATAAGGTTATCATCTTCTTTATATTAATAGTATAATGATCTTCGTATAATAATGTCAGGATGGTGTTATGCAGATTGTGTCAAATCTTGAGTATATGTTGTCATGGAAGCAAGTATTAAATGATAAAATCATAGCAGCTTATTAAGGATAAAATACCCATCTTAATGCTCTTGATTAATGAGACTTGCAATTGGAACATCAGAGTTTTCAGGTACTTACCAAGATCATACTTGGTCTATACTTCAAGGTAAGAAGGAGCTGAGCCCCGGATAAAGCCACTCCAATCCCAGCTATTAGGCACATGTATTGATCTTGATGGTCTTACTCCAGCCCTTCTACCCTGGTGCCTTTTTCGTGGAACAAAGGCCTCTGAGGATGACAACTCAAGAAGCAAGTCCCAGAGGGATTAAAAAGCCCACAGATCTTTTTTTACACAGGTGAGTCCTTAAATAAGAGTAGACTCAAACAGAATCAGCTGAATTGCTATACTGCATATAAATTAGCCATTGAAGATTAATATCTTATGTGACCTATTCTGCTTTATTCAACAGAATTGATTGCTCTTTCATCTGCAGTTATAGGTTCTTCTGGAGAAGTGTTCACAATTTATTTTCCTAGGTCATTATGTCTGTGCCATTATAATTGAGTTTTCCCAGTCGCTTTTGCTACTTGCTTATACATGCAATTTTTATCTTATTAAATGGAAGTTTTAATTCTTCTCATGTTTAAGAGCACCTGAATTTATTTTTAGAGGCCAGTCTATGTATACCCTTTGTTCATTTTTTAAAATTTTTATCTATTAGTCTGAGTACTTCCTATATTAAATAAATGTATTTTTACTGTTACATAAAGTAAAGATTTCTTGCTCTTGTGTTACTCATATTTGTCTTTGATAATGATGTTGTTGCAGGTTGAAATCCCTTTGAAATAAACATTGAGCTAAACATTTGTGTGCAGAAGTTTATTGGGAGTGTTTCTATGTTAAACAGCTATCAGGGAAAAAAGGGAAATAGAACTAGTGGAAAGAGAAATTAAGTTCCATTCAATTGTTAGAAAAGCTGCATTAAATCTTGAAGAGATCTCTAAGACTAAAATGATCCCACTTCGAAATTGTCCTGAATTGGAGGAAAGGCCTGAGCCTTTTTAACAGTCTATTGATGGGCCATTGGATGTGGTCTTTAAATGGGAGGAGTCATGACTTTGGATAAAGTGGCTCCATTTAGAAGAAAGAAATTTTCAAGAAGGACTCAAATGAGACCTGTTAGCTATAACACTCTCATTAGAGGAATGAGTGCTTCAGGTCTGGCAGAATAAGAACATCCAGGTGATTCACTGAGCATCAACTGCAGTTCAACCATTGCTCACTTTCACCTAAAAACTTCAGAAATAAATTCCGGAAGCAGCTTTTTCAGAATTAGTATAGGACTTTTTGTCCATTCAGAAGCGACAGGTGAACTGTTAGTGGGATGATTCAAAGTCCCCTACACTGCAGCTGTCCTGAGGCTCCAACTGTAATATACTATCCCTCTTCTCTAGTATCCAGCTCAGATTTCTGTACCCTTAGCTAGAACTTAATCCTTGGCCACCATAAACATCTTAAGCTGTGGCTTTTGCATTTGTCCATTGATACGGTGGGCTTTGTGTCCCCACCCAAATCTCATTGTAAATTGAAGTGTCCAGGTGTCCAAGTGTCCAGGGAAAGACCTGTTGGGAGGTGATTGGATCATAGGGATGGTTTCCCTCATGCTGTTTTTATGATAGTGAGTTCTCATGAGATCTGATCTCATGGTTTTATAAGGAGCTCTTCCCCCATCACTTTCTTCACTTACTCTTGCCTGCCACCATGTAGGATGTGCCTTTGCTTCTTTGTTGCCTTCTGACCTTATTATAAGTTCCCTGAGGCCTCCCAAGCCATGCAGAACTGTGAGTCAATTAAACCTCTTTCCTTTTTAAATTACTCAATGCCAGGTATCTCTTTACAGTAGAGCAAAAGTGGAAAAATACATCTATTTACCATCAAAACAGGGCAAGAAATATCAAAGGATGCCCAGGGATCACCTAACAGTAAGCATATTCTTACTTGGCCACATTGAGTGTCAGCACTTCTAACTCATTCTGATTATTAAAGTAATTATTTTCTTTGCTTACTGGTGTCTTAGAATGACATGGTGCCATCTCTAATAGTTTAACAGAATTATATGTCTTTTGGTATAATATTTTTACCTATGGAATCAGAATCTCTAAACCAACAGAGCCCAGAACAGCAGGACTAAAACACAGGTTCTCAGAGTGGGTAAATGGAAGCAATGTTTGGTAATGACAACACTATTTTTTTCTTCATAATAAAAATAAGTTTTCTTCATATTAAAAAAAGAACACTATGGATATTGATTTAGGTTATATACTGTGTCCTGGAAGATATGGCCACATCATCTCACATATCATCACTGAACTGACACTTCAGATCAGTGTAATTTCATTACTCTGTCAGACTAGCAGCAGTTTGAGAAAGAACAAAAGGATTACATTGTTAGGGTTCTACCTTCACCTATTTCCCACCACCAGGTCATAAATTAGGAATAATTTGCAGCATAAACAGATGGTGAGGTGTTATGTCTGATGAGAGCAGAAAAGGACTATACCCTAAAGAAGTTACGAAAATACGATAGAATCTACCAGCAAGATATGACAAAGTAAGCATGACATATTGAGCTTGCTTAGTCCAAGAAGTTAGAAAATGAAATTATATAGCAAAAAGTATATGACTTGTGAGTACCGTCACAAAATATATAATTTAATATCCAGCTAAAACCTTAAGACATGAAACAAACATTTTGCGGATATTGCTCTCAGAAGCATGTAGAAAGGGGCATCCATAGGAGCAAAATAATGGGCAGCAACAACAATAATACTTGGCTTGCATCCTCACAAGAAATCAAAGATGAATAACCATGAAGCTGAGAGCAGTTGCCTCACGGAGAATTTGCAAGCCCTTGCCAAGATTCCAGATCTGAATTCCTTCAGACTGCAAACCAATGATTGAATAAGTCCCCAGGTTAGTTATTTTATCACCGTTATACACATTATACTGATTTCCCTGGTCATGCAAAGGGATTGACTGTCACTTGCTTGAGTAACTATACTGGTGAAAAATGAACATCATGTCATTTTTAGGACTGTTGGATGCAGGATTTGAATTGACACTGGTATCTCTAATATATAATTGGGACTGATGTATTTGGTAGTGGCTCAATCCTTAGTTTAATGAGTAAGAGCTTTTACAGTGAGAGAGACGAAACAGAGGTCTATGAAATTGTCTGCAAATGTCTGGGGCTAATAAGTTAATTCCAAAACAAATACCATACCCCAAGGTCATTGATGAAATTTTGTGTCACATTCCCTATTTTAACTCACCTGTGTGGTCTCTGCAGACTACAGTTACACCTTGGAAAGTGACTGTAGACTGCTGGAAGTTCAACCAAGTAGTAGTTACAACCACTGGACAGATATGACTTCTTAGATTCATTAGCCTTATGTACATGACAGGTATTCATTTGATAAATATTTTTATTCTATCCCATGCAGAAAACAATAATTTAAAAAATCAGAAATAATTCGTGTTTATATGGAACAGAGAGCAATTCACATTTACAGTTTTGCCCCTATGTTATGTTAATTCTCATACACTCTGTCATAATACAGACTTAATATATTAAGAGTTCAATATTTGTGAAAGGGAAGGGGAAAAAGCAGGATTTGACAGAAAGAAAAGTAAAAGTACAATATAGGACTGAAAAATCTGGCCAATCTAGGCGAAAGCTCTGGACTGAGTATTGCCCATTAGGATAATCCCCAGAGAGGATTATTCCAGCTCCATGACCTGGCTTTTTTGCATGTTTTATGACAGTTTTTCTTTTTTCTGAGGATCAGGGTCAGTTACCCTTGAAAATATGATTAACTTTCTTCTGGCCATTTGGTTTCTGAGTATAAAGACACCAAAGTTTCCAGATGATAACTGTAGTTTATTTATGGAAAAAGTGTACCTCCTTTCGAAACCAATGAATTTAACATGACAGAGTCCACAGTCGTGAGGGCAGAAAACACCACATCTTCCATGACCCATGTATTTTTTCTTTTGGGGTAGCATCACATGAAGGTCTTTTATTCAATGTATATATTGAACACTTGACAAAATTTCTGCAAGCAAAGAACAAAATATAGGGATGGAAAAGAAAAGAAAACATAAAATATATTTAAAAATTAAAATTTAAGTTTACTAACACAAAATAATGCAAAAGGAAAAGTAAACTAATGAAAAACTCGATGAAATAGTGAAAGTTGTGCAAATAAAATGGATATGCAATAATTCTGCATTTTATAAATATGCAATTTATAATCCCATAGTCATAGAATTATACATATTATTTGTTGATTTTCAACTTTTGAAGAAAAATATGAAAGATTACTTTGTGGTGACAAAATAATATAAACAATTTTTAAGTAAAAAGATAGTTCATTAAAAGAAGTATTTGTGGACATTAATATCCTCATTCTCCTAAGTGAAGAGTGAAGAAATATTATTTGTATCTGTTTTAATGAGAAGTACAATGACCATAATATTGTTTAGAAGCTTAGCATACACAATGAAGAAAATAAAATAATAACAAACATATTAAGAAGGACAGGACTTAAGGGGTTTTCAGTTAAGGTGAATTCTTATTTATTATGACAATAGATATTATCCGAGACTGCAAATCAGTAAATAACAATATAAACACATTAGTTAAATAGTTGAATGTTATTACTGGAAAAACTTATAAAAGAAGAAATTTAAACAACTCAAAATTGTTTCCTTTAGGGAGTGTACTGAAGATGGCAAAGGAGAGTCAAGGAACTGTTATTTCTTTTCTCAAATCTTTGCACTGTTTGATTTTTTAAAATATAAGCATGTATAATTTTAATAAAATATGTAGGTGTGTTTGTGTGCATACCTGTATGTATGTCATACAACACTTAATGATAGAGATACTCATTCTGAGAAAGGCATTGTCATGAGAACATCGTAGAGTGTATTTACACAAACCGAGATGGCATAACTAAAGTAGATGCTATAGCCTATTGTTCCTGGGTTATAAAACCATGCAGCAAGCTATTGTACTAAATACTATAGACAATTGTAACACAATAGTAAATAATTGTATATCCAAACATAAAAAATGTATGGTAAACATACAACATAAAAGATTAAAAATGCTACACTTTGGTAGGGCACTTTCTATAAAAGGAGCGTGTGGGCCTCGAGGTTGCTCTGGGTGAGTCAGGGTGTGATTGGTGAGTGAATGTACACTACTGTACACTTAGGCGACCCTAAATTTAGCTTAAAACTTTCTTATTTAATAATAAATTAACCTTATCTTCTTATAACTTTTTTATTTACAAACTTTAATTTTTTAAATTTTTGAATCTTTTGTAATAGGACTTAGCTTAAACACAACCACATTGTATAACTGTAAAAACTTTTTTCTTTATATCCTTATTCTATAACCTTTTTATATTTTTAAATTGTTTTTTTTTATTTTTTTGAACTTTTTGTTAGAAACGAATACATAAACACTACATTGTCTAGGCCTGTACAGGCTCGGGATCATCAATATCGTTGTCTTACACCTCCATATCTTGCCCCACTGCAAGGTCTTCAGGGTGCATGAAGTTGTCATCTCCTATAACAACAATTCTTTCTTCTGAAATACCTCCTGACTGACATGCCTGAGGATGTTTGAAAGTTAACTTTACATATATATGTATGTATATGTACATATATAAATACATATACAGAGACATCAATTTTCCCTGCACCTACTCTTTACCTGAGTGACAGAAAAGGTGGCCATGCATTCTGATATCTCCAAAATTACTTTTTCTCCTTTCATCCAAAAGGAGATGGGAAACCATTCAAAATCTTCTGGGAGAGGTCTTAGGCACAGGCCAGATGTTTACACCCAGGAGATCAAATACTACAGGCATGATGAGAAAGATGAAAGCATAGATGGGGGTGAGAGGAGAGATAGGGGCCTGTTTCCATAGTTCTGATTTAAAAATATATATAAAATCTGGTATCCATTATTAAAACTTTCTGGTTAAATTCACAGGTCTTTTGTTCCTTATATTGCCAATATGTTCTGCCTCATAACTATTTAAAAAGTATGATTTTGGATCAGCAGCATTGGCATCACTTAGGATCTTGTTAGAAATTTAGAACATTAGGCTTATCCAAGACCTGCTGAATTAGACTCTGCATTCTTATTAACATCCACAGGCGATTCCATGCGTATTACATTTTGAGAAACACTGTTGTACTTTCAATACATTGTTTACCTTATCTGCAGCTATCATTAATAAGTCATTCATTTGCTTTCTTAGTCAAGCCGGCTCTTAGCACTCAGCACTCATGTACTTGAGTGCTGGGTCAGGCTTACAGGTGGCTGCTCATCTGTGCCGGCCCTATCAGTTCGCATGGGACATACTGGGAGTTCCAGGAGCAGCATTAGAGAGGTGTGTTTCAAGATGAGAGACGGGGCAGTCTCATCAAAAGTGGCAATCCAGGCCAGTGATCAAAGATTCTGCCTTCAGAATAAAATACTCTTTGTTTATAACTTCTGTATATAACTTTGAGCATTGTGACCCCAATGACAATTAAATGACCTCAAAACCTCATTTCCTTAACTACAAGATGAATACCATAAAACACCTACTTCACAGGTAGTTGGGTTGATGAAGAAAGTGCATTCTTGACACAGTGTATATGCTCAATAAGTTGTTATAATGATCACTCGTCCTGTGTTGAGCGATCTGAATTATATGCACCTATGTATCGCTAGTTTGTTAAGTATTCACTCACTTCTGATTTCCTTACCAGCTATGAGATTGTTTTTTACTCAACACTTTTATTCATTTAATGAATAATGGGTTCCTTCCAAGTTCTAAAGTCTGTACTACAGATATTAATGCAACGTGAAGTTGCTGTCATTAATGAACCTACAGTGTCATTTATGGGCTGTAAAATATGAGGGCTTCTTTATATTTCATTTTTTTTTCAATTTGTTAGTAAATTTGTCAATTGACAAATAAAAATTGTATATAGTTATTGTGTACAACAGAATATTTTGAAATTTCAGGAAGGTTTCATTTATTAACATTTCTGCAATAGAATTTCAAGAACACGTCAGAGTGACTGAGGAACCATGCTCTATGGGGGTTCTCTGGTCACCTTCCTTCAATGGGATAGGGAGATTTAACCTGATTTTTAACCATCCTAGAGAAGTCTATGTTCAGAACATTGGAGAAAATGTGAGAGACTTAGAGGATTTTTATTTTATTTTATTTTCTCTTCTTTCAAAACTGCTATAGATTTTGAATAAGTTTTAGTAATTTTCACCTTGTTTCTTTCACTGTGACTTCATGAGCTTAGGTTTTTGAATGTATTCAGGCTATAGAAACATCAAAGATATGTTGATGATGTTACTGATGGAGATCTGCCAGTAAAGATAAGCAGCATGCCTCATTTAATACATAATCTGACTTAAAGGTTAGTCAGATATAGATGTAAATATTAATATTTGTATCATTTCCATGGAAAGAGTTTTATATTCCCTAAACCCTAGTTTATTAATCTTTGAAATGAGAATATAACAAGGCCTATATCACAGTGAGACTTTAGTGAACAAACTCATATTTTACGAAGTCGATAGAGCTTATCAGGAATAACTCTCTCTATACCATATTTATCTAACAACAAACATCATTGTTTCCATAGGCAATCTTAAATCCATCTTGCCTTTTTCAGATTAACCATATTATCTTTTCAAAGTATATCACATATGTCTTATTTTATTAATTCTTCTGGTTGACATTCCATTAGTTACCTGTGATTTAGCATATAACTTTCTTCCTTTAGCACATTAACTGGGATACAGCACTCACATTTCAATAACATCAACAAAATGATTATTTATATGCTCATTTGACCACATACATTACCATTTATATTACAGTTCTATATTACTCATGGTGAAATTGGTGCTGCTTTTAGTACCTTATTAATCTTTTATTTTCTTTATTCATTGAAATTGTATTTATTTGTAGAGGTTTAATGGTATGATGTATGAATCTTAAGTGTACAGCTTAGTGAGTTTCAAAAAGTGAATATATTTGTATTACCCAGATATCAGTCAAGAAATAAACATTTCATTCCTGGATAAATTTCTATTGTGCTCCTTTACAAACAATCCCCTCCATGAGCAAGGCAACCACTATACTCATTGCTTTCTACAAATTGTTTTAATTTAATTTAATTTAACTTAATTTAGGAGAGCTAAGTAATTAAACATGAGGCCAAAGTACATAAGAAAGTGGCAGTCTTTTATTGCAAATATGCACACACTCTCGGGCGAAGTTCTCTGGTCCTCAGGTGTGGGGGGGGGGCCAGGGAAGTCGCGCTGGAGCTCTGGGGTGATGTTCTCCGGTCCACAAATGCGGGGGCTGAAGAAGTCACATTGGCTCCTGCCAGTGGCAGACTTTTATGCATTGGTACTGGAAGGGGGAGGGCAGTGGGCAGGATAAGGGCGTGATAGGGGCGTCTCCGTAGGCGTGGCCTGCTCGGTTGATCTGCATCTTCCCGGGGCGGGCTGCATTTTCCCGAGCGCGGGAATGTTGGTGAGGAAGAACCCGGAAGCAACATGGATTGTGCCTTCTTGTTCACCTTCCTCCATCTTGTCCTTTTTCCTTCACCCAAACACAAATTAGCTTTCCTTGTTCTTGAGCCTCAAATAGGATTACCATTTGGTTTTGCACGTCTTTAATTCAACATGTTTTTAATGTCTATTTTGTTGCATGTGTCAGTAGTTTGTTTCCTGCTGCTGTTGAGTAGTAGCCGTCTATCTGTCTATCTATCTCTCATCTACCTGTTGACCTGCCTCCACATATATATCATGTTGTTTACTCCTGTTGATGAAATATTTTGTTAACAGATTTGAAGCATTTGAAGCGAATTTTCTCTATTCATTAATAGTGTGACTTTGGCATGTTCTTTCAACTCTTTGAATCTCATTTTTTTAACCTATAAAATTTTTATACTGTATTTTAATCTATACCAAAGGTTTAAAACACAGAATTGTCTTGTAATAAGCTCTCAATAATTGTATATTTTTAACAATACTTTCATTATCTTCCATTTTAATTCTTTTTTTTTTTTTTTCTTGGAGATAGGATCTCACTCTGTTGTCAAGGCTAGAATGCAATGGCATGATCATGGATCACTGCAGCCTCGACCTCCCAGGCTCAAATGATCCTCCCACCTCAGCCTCCTGAGTAGCTGGGACAAGTGAGCACCACCATGCCCAGTTGATTTTTTTTTTTTTTTTTTTTTTGAGACACAGTCTCACTCTGTTAACTAGGCTGCAGTGCAGTGGTGCGATCTCGGCTCACTGCAACCTCAACCTTCTGAGGTTAAAGTGATTCTCCTGCCTCAGCCTCCCAAGTGGCTGGGATTACAGGCATCTGCCGCCATGCTGGGGTAGAGACGGGTTTTACTATGTTGGCTGGGCTGGTCTTGAACTCCTGACCTCAGATCATTCACCCGCCTCAGCCTCCCAAAGTGCTGGGATTACAGGTGTGAGCCACTGCACCTGGCCTAGTTGAACAGCTTTTAAGTAGCAGAGTTAAGATCAATTTCCAGAGTTGTGTGACTTTCTTTCCTTCTTTCTTTCTTTCTTTCTTTCTTTCTTTCTTTCTTTCTTTCTTTCTTTCTTTCCTTCTTTCTTTCTTTCCTTCTTTCCTTCCTTCCTTCCTTCCTTCCTTCCTTCCTTCCTTCCTTCCTTCCTNTTTCTTTTCCTTCCTTCCTTCCTTCCTTCCTTCCTTCCTTCCTTCCTTCCTTCCTCTCTTTCTCTCTTTCTTTCTGTCTTTCCTTTTTTCTTTCTTTCTTTCTCGGAGTTTTGCTTTTGTTGCCCAGGCTGGAGTACAATGGTACAATCTTGGCTCACTGCAACCTCCACTTCCGAGTTCAAGCAATTCTCCTGCCTAAGCCTCCCAAGTAGCTGGGATTATAGGCACATGCCACCATGCCTGGCTAATTTTTTGTATTTTTAGTAGAGACGGAGTTTCACCACATTGGTCAGGCTGGTCTCAAACTCCTGACCCCAGGTGATCCACCCGCCTCGGCCTCCCAAAGTTCTGGGATTACAGGTGCAAGCCACTGAACCCAGCCAAGTTGTGTGATTTCTAAGGCAATGAGCTGAAATGGTCTGCTATGAGATATATATGTATATGTATCTGTACATATATGTATACATGTACATCTATAGATGTGTGTGTGTGTCAACTTATTGTCAGTGCTTTGTTTTCTTCAACATACAGCTATTAACTACCTCTTTCTGTGTTTTTCTAGATCTCTTTTATATAGGTCTTGGAGATTTTCATACTCTGATCTGGATCTTTATTACAGGGGACATTATTTATTTTCCTTGATTTTATTCTTTTTTCTCTTTTTAGCTTCTGGAGCAAGATTGAATGTCTCTGACTGGTAAAGTAATTATTCTATAGCTAAAGCTGTAATGAGTTTAGACACACCTCCTGTTTCTTGTTTTTTTTTTTTTTTTTTTTCTCCATTTTAAAAAATGATGCCCCCTATATTCTGAGACTGACCTGTATTTCTTTAACCAAACCTGTGGCCCGGGATGCTGAGGACCATCAGGTGTGAATTGAGCATAAAAATAAATCCCATGGCTGCTTTTGTCACCCTTGCATGCTGGTCACTCTGCCCTCAGCAGGTATGGATGATGAGGCCACTTACAAATTCAAAGAAAGGCCAAACTGGCACAGTGAGTCATTGGATGTTGCTGGCACAGCTATAAAGGTCCGGTGGCCCAAGTTAGGAACCTGAATTCAAGCAGTGGGACAAATGAGTGTTTGGCATGCAGCTCGTCATCTTAAGAGTTACTATCTTCTTGCCCTGGTGTTTCGCCCTTCCAGTGCCCCCTGCTACAGTCCATAAAGGATGGGACTTTGTTAAGGTAGGTGAATGACTCAGGACCACATTATTACGTGGTGACCATTGTGGGCTCTTATTTCGTGTGTGTGTGTATGTGTGACTGCATGGTATAATGATAAATACATACATTAATATTATATATGAAAACATTTTATTCAATCTGTGTGTTCATTTTACTCTTCTAATTTTAAGAAAAAATAATAATTTTTTGTAGCCCCTAAAAGTGTTTTTGGGCCCTAGTCACTGTGCCTTCTGTGCCTAATTCAGCCCCATTGCTCATCTCTCACTCTGTTAGTCTTCTAAATGGCATAGTGAACACTCCAGTTTACAGGTCTCTGAGCCTGCTAAGTAGTGAGAGATCAGGGGAAATAATTCAAATGAATTAATGTGACCTTCATATTGGCTGAGTAATCTCTCAGTGGGTCTACCAGACACTTTCAATTTCTAAAAAAATTATGAATTTGTTCCAAACCTTTTAAGCATCCAAAATACCTAAAAAATGTTATAACTGGTTGCAGTCATGTATTTTGTAATTGTATAGGAACCTAGTCAAATTTCCTGCTAATGTTTAGCTCAGAACAATACAATAAGTCATTTGCTTCTTAGTGCCCAGCTCAGCTGATAATAAAACAAAGACATAAAAATGCAGTCATATAATTTAGAAAAAAAAAACAGTCAATAGGTTTACATCAAGTACCCATAAGAACTGTGGAATAGATCAAGCTGTACCAGATAGGAGCATTGACCTTGAAGTATTTTGAGTGCAGCTAGGGTTCAAATATAGACAGAGAAAGCCTAATTACAATACAACGTGCTTTTTCTGTTTTTAGAAGTTTACATTTAATACACCAGACTGGCAGAAAAATCAGTGGAGACAAGGAATAGGTAAACAATGGGCTCTTTAAAAGTCGCTAAATGAAATGGAAGTAAATGCGAATGAAATGGGGAATGCAGAACTAGCCAAATTTTATGTCCTGGAGTGATTGATTCTGTCCTGATTAAGAAAACCTCCATCAGTCAGAAAGACCAGAGGCCATCTTCCCTGGGCAATTCCCAGGTAATACCTTCATGTGGTTTATACTTGGGTTTCTCCATCCTACAACTTGGAAGCTTTTTCTTTTTTAAAAAAATGTTACAGCTTATCCAGGTTATTTTTATTCTGTCACCTGTCCTTAATGTCATTTCACTGTGGCATAAAGAATCAGGGATGGCTGCCATCATCTCACTGAGAACAGGAGACTTAGGAAGGCCAGACTAAGTACCATCCATCTGAGACCCTCAAAGAAGGATATGTCCAGGGTAATTAATATATAAGTCTTCCCTATTGACTCTTAATACTCATCCTTCTTGATCTGATTCAGGACTATTTCCATCAATTTTTCCTGACCAAGAAGGAGTCGCCACTCCTTACCCAGGAGACACAAATACAGCTCCTGCAACAATTCCATCGGAATGGGACAGGCCGACTTGATATGCAAATGCATGCCGTGCTGCACCAGCCCCGCTGTGGGGTGCCCGATGAGTCCAACACCTCCATCTCACCAGGAAGATGCAAGTGGAATAAGTACACTCTAACTTACAGGTGCTTGTTATTAAGGTCTAGAGGATAATGTGTAGGGTGATGACCTTAAAGGGCTTTCTACCAGGTCTCTCCTGGAGGCACCTCTATTGTCTTCTGCTTTCATTGGCAGCCCACTCAAAGCCCAAAATCTCCCTCAGAGAAGACAATACTACCAGATCCTTTTCTAACTTCCTCTAACCATCTCTTTAGAAAGTAGAGAGCATAACCAGTATCCTTTCCCTTTGTTAAATCTTTTCTTTTTAATTTTAATGTGTGAGTGTGTGGATGGTTCTAAGGCACAATTTTGAAAACTTAATTTCTGCCTAGGTTACTCTTTTTTTGGGGGATTCTAAATATATTTGAGATATCTAAAGCAAACAGTACTAAATTATGTAGAATGCTATACATTTTAATCTATATAGAATACTGTATATTTAATTTAATTTAATTTAGTTCACATTGTTTTATTTACTTAATTTTCTGCAACCACCAGATAGGGCTGTTGTTCTTAGACTTTAGCTGACCTAAGAATAATGTGGGGTATTGTTAAAATTCTTAGAAATCTGTATTTGCATGTTTAATTTCTTAAGTTTCTGATTTAGTTAGTCTGAAATTAGCTCAACTTTATAAATGACCAAAATGAATCCTAAAACTATTAAATGATTCTCCCTAAAGTAGAATTATTCATGTTTAGCGCTAGGATAATTCCCATACCTCTGAACTTTTTCATTTAGAGATTACTTTCCTCAGGATTATCAATTACCCACATGATATGAAGCCATCCACAGTGAAAGACAGTATATATAATGCAGTTTCCATCTGGAGCAATGTGACCCCTTTGATATTCCAGCAAGTGCAGAATGAAGATGCAGACATCAAGATTTCTTTCTGGCAGTGGGGTAAGAAATTGACATAGGAAGAAGGATATGTATATGCCCTGTGTAAAGGACAAAGGGTTTCCATCCTTAAACAAAAACCCAGCTCCTCTATTAAAGTTTCTGAGAAAAAAAGTCTGAAAAAACCCTAATGCAAAGCAAATCCTGTAACACAGGGAAGACACTTTTAGTAAAATGAAGCAATAAAAAAAGAAGTGGTGTTGGCTGCAGTGTGAATATGGTGGGGGTATTGCACATTTTCCTTCCAAAAATGATGATGTATAGCTCCCAAATCTATTGAAATGCTATTCAAAGTTGATCCAACCTACTTATAAAAACTTTCAGAGTTTAAATTCTCTTTCCCTTTTCCCCTACCATTTTGAAAAGAGGTTATCATTATTATTATTGTCTAACTTATAAGCTTTACTCAGTGTCTGCCATCTATCTTTCTTTTTACCCTAGATAAGAGAGCAGGAAGATTTTTGGCCCCACCTTATTTCTCTGCATAGATAATGCCTTAGCCCTTTCACTTCCCCAGTGGTAGACTGTTGCACAGTATCCTAAGTCTCTGAGGCTTACTTAAGACTATTCTGGCCCTTGTTTCTCCCTCCACCCTCATCGTGACCATAGCTTCTGTCGTCCACAGCCCATGAAGATGGCTGGCCCTTTGATGGGCCAGGTGGTATCTTAGGTCATGCCTTTTTACCAAATTCTGGAAATCCTGGAGTTGTCCATTTTGACAAGAATGAACATTGGTCAACTTCAAACACTGGTAAATGCCTTGTTTGGTGGGAGTGCTAGAACTCTCTGGGAACCTGGGTTTCAGTGTTGATGGTCTCCATTTAGGGATCCAGAGTGGTCAGGGTGAGGTGGAAGATTTGGCTGAGGAATCAGTTTTTCTTCATAAGTGAGGAGTTGTGGGATCATTTCTGAACACAGAAGATCCCATAATAAACACATTGTCAGATTGTGGGTTTTTTTTTCTCCTTATATCTTTGCTTCTATTTATCAGTCCCTCAATTCTTTCCATGTGTCTTTTTTGCTTCAAGTTTATCTGTCCAAATATCTTGCCCTTCTGTTTTCTACTTACCTTCTTTCCCTCCTTGCCTACCTTTTCCTTTACCCTCTAACATTAGCCCTTTCCTCCTGTTCTGTTCTCTCCTTTTTCTTTGTTCTTTTTCACACACTTTCTGCATTCCCTATGCATAGTTAATTTTATATTTTTTTCTACAATTTTTCAGGATATAATCTGTTCCTGGTTGCAACTCATGAGATTGGGCATTCTTTGGGCCTGCAGCACTCTGGGAATCAGAGCTCCATAATGTACCCCACTTACTGGTATCACGACCCTGGAACCTTCCAGCTCAGTGCCGATGATATCCAAAGGATCCAGCATTTGTATGGTCTGTGCTGTTCAAGGAAGAGAAGGGAGATTTGGGCAGGAAAATTCCACCTGAAATTTACTTTTTTTTTTTTTTTCTGTTTCCATAGGAGAGAAATGTTCATCTGACATGCCTTAATGCTGGCACAGAGGACTTATTCAACCTGTCCTTTCAGGGAATTTATTTGAGGACCAAAAACTCAAAGCACTACAGCAGCCTTGGCAACTGCTAGGATGAAGCCCTAAAGAATGCAACCCAGTCAGGTTAGCTGAACCAACACTCAAAACACTACTGAGTCACAATAAAGATTGTTTTAAAGAATAACATTTTGTCCTCACAATTTGATACGTCTCAGCATTTGCTATGTTCGACCACTGTGATCAGAGCAAGAAAGAAGTGTACACAACAGTGGAGAACTCTGGCAGAGATGGCCATGGGACTGCAAGAAAAGAAAGCATAAGGTTAGGAATAGACCTTTGTCTTTTGCTACACAGGTAGAGTTTAAGGAATGTTATTTTCTATGCTGTATTTAATATGCCAGTTATTGAGACCAATTGGTTTAGTGGCTTATCTAATTATTAGCTATGAAACTTTGGTTAAATCACTTAACCAAAGTTAAGTTCAGGGCAGCTGAATCAACACCTAATTCCTAACAAGTCCTTTTCATCTCAAACTCTCCCTTTGTATTTGCTTCTGGAGAACCTAACCTCTGAAGTTGACTGTTTGAAAGTCCAATGAAACTGTCAATCTACCGTGACACTAGTAGTATAAAAGAGAAAATGCATATCAAAACAACACGAGTAACAAGAAAAGCAGATACCGTGCGACTACTGCAGACATTGAAAAATTATAAAGATACTTAGTGAATAACTTTTAACCAATAAATATCAAGATGTATATTCAAACTACATATTCCTAGATAAATAAAATTTACAAAAATTGGTAAAAGAATAAATAGAAGATCTAAATGGTCCTATAAATGTTGGATAATGTAGTCTTTAATTACATCTCTCCACAACTAGTTTTAAAACTGACAAAGAGAAAAACTGAATTGTCTGCAAGGGATAACTAGAAAACCCATAATTAAAACTACCCTGGGAAGGCCATTTAATTAAAAAAAGAAATATTAGCATATGCAAAATCTTCCTGGGGAGAAGAGAAAGAATATTTCTTCAGGGATTTTAGAGCTTTGTGTAATCTCATAGCAAAACATAACAAAGATATTACAGTAAGGAACATTTCAGGCCTTGCTTACTGATGAAAATTGATGTCAAAATCCTGAATGAAATATTTGCAAACCAAATCTGGCAATAAATAAAGAAAAGAAAATGGCATTCCAAACTTGAGTTTATTCCAGAAAGACAACATTGATATTTGAAAAGAAATCAATATAATTAATCTCATTAACATGATATTAAAGAAAAATAATATATATCATAAAAGCATGAATTTCAATAAACCCAAAATAATTTTATAAAATTCAGCATCCATTTTTGGCAAAATCCCTTATCACATGAAAAATAGAAGATGACCACATTCTTTGATAAATGCAGGTACAAAAAATCTTAGCAAACATACTTAATGATGAAATGTTAATAACCATACCTGTGATATCTGCAAAAAGAAAAGTAAATAATTTTTATCCCTTCTCCCTAAAATGCACTGGAGATCTTATCCAATGCAACAAAGCGATAAATATAGAGAAAGATAATTAAGATTTTAAATAAGAGAGAAAGAAGCTGACATTACTTGTGGAGGTGTGATTTGGTGCAAAATAAGACCTTAGAGACTACAGGTCACTTATTAAAAATAAAAAATAAGTTCAGCAGTTCTTCTGAAAAAAGACAAATTAACTTTATTTTTACATAACAGTCCCAAAGATTTAGAAAAAAATTAATCATGCTATTTACATTAGCACAATTGAATGCCAAATATGTGAGAATAAACCTAGTGTAAAATATGCAATCTCCAGAGAAGTATAAGATAATATTGAGAAAAAATAAAGACCTTAATTAATTGAAGTTCCTGTTCTTGGATTAGTTGTCTTATATTCTAAACATGTCAATTCTCCCCAGATGGATCTATAGATTCAACACATTCTCAGTAATAGTCTCAATATATATCTTGATAGAAATAGATAATCTGTTTCTAAAATTTATAAATAAATGCAAAGAGGTAGGATAGCCAATATGCAAAGGAAAAAAAATGTGTTGGGAGATCATGCTTCTTACCAAGCACTGAGGAAGTAGCAGTGAACTAGATAGTAGCTTTTGCCTTTAAATTGCTTAGTATGCCTCCTTGAAACCTGTTGCTTAATAAATGCTTATTAAGCACATGACTAATAAACTACTTTGTTCAGTGAAATGTGGTAAACCTCTTATAATGGAAAGACTTATCATTGCACTTCATCATCATTGTTCTGTACAATGCCCCTAATTAAAGCTGAAATTTCAGTATTCCTCTGGATCACAGTAATTATCATACATTTACTTTCTTATACTCATTTGAGAAAACTATTAAATTTGAAAGAAAGAACTAGGAATAGTGGATGAAAACAGGGATCCTTTTCTACTATTTTCAGTTTATGATCATATGCTCTTGCCATAGCTGTGGTTAAGGGCTTTCTGTGGCCATTTCATCTCTGGGGATCCAACAGACTCTGACACCAATCCCTAATTTTCTTTGCCAGGAGAAACCAGGAGTATTTATAGAGATGGTGGAAGCATTCAAGCCTCACTACTCACAGATTCAAAGGTTTTCAAAACCTGAGGTTCATAGAGAATCAAAATTGTAGCATCTTTAATCAGTACAGGTTTGACTTTCAGGTAGAAATGGGAACTTTTCTCAGGTGAGAGATAAGCCAATAAGAGCAACAACTTAAACCATAGAAACACAAACAGAAATTAGAAGAAAGAAACAGCCAATCAAAGGGACTGGAAAAAATAGAGGATTACATACTGAAAAGACACAAATTTAGATAAAAACAAAATAGAAAAAAATGGAAGCGGGAAGGAGACTAGAAAAAATAGTAAAGATATTTCTATACATAAAATGAGACAAAGAGAGAGAAAGCCACAGACGTAGGAACAGAAAGAAAATACAACTTTACATATAGTGAAGAAAAGTTTAGTCAGAGAAAGACAAAATGGAACTGTGGATCATTTGAGAAATGGGCTATTGATTGCAAATTAACTAGGCATATTGATTCAATTGTGTTATGTTTAAATTTCAGGTAAGTGTTAATTTTTAGATTATAAATATTAGTTGGTAGATTTTAGCGTAGTTTGTATGTGGATATAGTTTACTAAAGAGAGTAAAATTATGAGAAAGATGATGTACCATTTATGCAAAAGGAAAAAAGAATTATTGTCATCTGTGAAAAAAATTAAATTTATTACAATATTATAATGTCTTGTACCAATAATTTTCAGCGATTTTAAGATAAGCGATAAGCTGATAAGCAGAGAATAGGTTTTGAGAACTGCAGCTAGGATACTAGAGAGGCTGTTAAAAAAATGGTCTTATCCTCAGTAGTTCTCCCTTAATTACCTGGAATAGGTGAATGTGTGACATAAGCCGATTCATGCCTCTGCCCTTTGAAATAGTCTTGCTGTTACTTCCAGTTCTTTTCTATTATTTCTCTTTCAACCTCAGTGTGATTAAATTGTACTAAAATCAACAAGAACCACAAAGAATCATTGTCAATGACCTAGAAATGGAGCCAAAAGAAAATGAATAGAGAAAAGACAATAAAGGGGTTTTAAAAAGTGAAAGACATGACAGATGTGTCAGTGAGAGAATAAGAAAGGGAAAGTACACACAGAAATAAAGACTGGAAAAGGGTTTTGGGGGCCCGGGTAGTGGAGGAAATGCAGAAAAGTAGCTCAAAGAGTACAATCTTGCAGTTACACAGGAAGAATAAATCTAAAGATCTAATATACAGCATGACCACAGTTCATAATATTGTAGAATGGGAACTCTTTTCAGGTGAGGGATAAATCAATGAGATAAAGCAGTGAGTTAATAATATTGTAGAAATGGGAACTCTTTTTAAGTGAGGGATAAACCAATATGAGCAAGAACTAAAACCACAGAAACTGTATACTGAGAATTTGCCAAGAGAGTAGAGCTTAGGTGCTCTTACCATACACATGCACGTGTGTGCACACACACACACACACATGCACACAGTAATGATCATTTCACTATGTAAATGTGTGTGTGTGTGTATATATATATGTATATCAAGTCATCATTCTGTACACCTTAAACATACACAGTTAAAAATTAATAGGGAGTACAAATAGAAATATTCCTGCCTGTCCTAACTTCAAATCTGTTGGCCAGTCTACAACTGAAGTTTTCTAAACGTTGAAATCTGCACATAGGGCACTTGCACATAAAGCAGGGAGAAAGACAATTCTAAAGAGTGGTGATCTACTTTGTTCTTTGCATCCTATGTGATTTATTTCAGGGTTGAAAGAATTAAAGGAGAAAACATAGCATATTTTCCTGGCATGGGGTAAAAATAAACTACTTCACTGTGTCCATAGTTTTCTCTTTTCTTTTCTTGTCTTTCTTTCCTCTTTCTCTCCTTTCTCTCTTTCTCTCTTTCTCTCTTTCTTCCTTTCTTTCTTTCTCTTTCTTTCTTTCTTTCTTTCTTTCTTTCTTTCTTTCTTTCTTTCTTTCTTTCTTTCTTTTCCTTCTTTCTTTCTTTCCTTCCTTCCTTCCTTCCTTCCTTCCTTCCTTCCTTCCTTCCTTCCTTCCTTCCTTCCTTCCTTTCTTCTTTCTTCTTCTTCTTTCTCTCCTATCTCTCACTCTCTCTGTGTGTGTGTTCTATATATTTCAATGTTAATACCTATATCATTTTTATGAACTCAACTCTACAATAGGAGGTCAAAACAATTTTCCGAGTGAGCAGGAAGAAAAAATAGTCAGCTAGTGATATGAAAGACGGGAGAGAAAAATTTTGCTTAGGGATAAAGTGTCATGCGCGTCCATGTGAAGAGACCACTAGACAGGCTTTGTGTGAGCAATAAAGCTTTTTAATCACCTGGGTGCAGGTGGGCTGAGTCCAAAAAGAGAGTCAGCAAAGGGAGATAAGGGTGGGGCCGTTTTATAGGATTTGGGTAGGTAAAGGAAAATTCCAGTCAAAGGGGGGTTGTTCTTTGGCGGGCAGGAGTGGGGGGTCACAAGGTGCTCAGTGGGGGAAATTTTTGAGCCTCGGGATGACCCAGGAAAAGGAATTTCACAAGATAATGTCATCGCTTAAGGCAAGGACCAGCCATTTTCACTTCTTTTGTGGTAGAATGTCATTAGTTAAGGCGGGGAAGAGCATTTTCACTTCTTTTGTGATTCTTCAGTTACTTCAGGCCATCTGGGCATATACCTGCAAGTCACGCGTAAGTCACAGGGGATGTGATGGCCTGGTTTGGCCTCAGAGGCCTGACATAAAGAAAAATAAATGCTCTAAACACATACTCTGCTGGGTACAAAGAATTTGATGGGTAGCTGACTGCTTTATGTAAGACAAGGGTCTCAAATGAAAGCTTCATTCAGATTGCCTAGGCTGCAGAAGAGCACCAGGGGAGGTTCTGACTCGTAGAAGGTGGAGGATTCCTGAACTTCAGGAAAAGTAGAGAAAGAGACAAATCCTTCTTATTACATGGAGAAGATGGCTTTGTGCTTGCTTTTGTTCCTCAGATATAGATTCTAAGTCAAGCCCTCTTTGGAATTCTAGGTTGTGCAGTCTGAGAACGTTCAGTCTTCACGGGATGAAATTGAGATAAGAATCAGTCAAGGGATTCTTAAAATAAAGCTTTTTATTAAATATAATGGAGCTAATGAAAAGAAACAGCTAACTGACTGGAGCCTTGTGATATGACTTTGAGACCACATTTGGAAATATTTTTACTTTAGGATGAGGCTAAGTCTTATCTTAATCTTTCCAAAGATCAGAAACTAAAAGTCCAGAAGGAGGGTTGAGGGAATGGCTGAGATGTTGCTACAGAGAGATGTTGCTGAAGTCTATGAGGCCCAGACTCTAAGGGACAAGGTAAGTAAATAATTTTCTCAGGGACAGTTAATGGAACTAGACAGGGCTAAAATAAAGAACTAGCTAACAGAAGGGGCAGAGAATCTCATAATGCTCAGCTATTGTCCCCAGTGCCATCAACACAGTATGATATAGCAAGGGTAACATTGGTATCCAGCACAGGCAGGGAGGCTATTACAATAAAAATTGCCAAGGGAAAGTAAAGCCAGATGTTAGCATCATATTTTGAAACACTCAGAAAGAGCTTGATTGTTTCTAAGAGGCACTGATAGTGAATATTGAAGGCCTAAATTCTGGATTGCCATGATTTCACAGAAGTAGGTGCAAGTGGGTCAGAAAATTAAGAATCACTTAATATTTGGATTGACGATTCTTTTAAAAATGGTATTGAAAGCATCATTTGGAAAGAGAAATCAATCAATTAAAAAAACAATGAATAGAAATAAAGTGGAAAAGTACCTCTTTAAAACGTGTAATAGATAACTGTTAAATGCACTGTTCTCATTTTGTGGAAGAGCAGAAAGGGAAATGTCTTTAATGGACTTTTATAGTTACATTGTGATGTTATGGCCTAAAGATTTATTTTCAAACTATTTAAACTCTTATTTCACACACACACACACACACACACACACACACTCTCTCACACATATATATAGTTATTTTTTTACCATGAATTTTTTAAAAATCAGGAATTGTTGCTATACTAAACAGCTCAAAACTATGTTGGTTAAATAGCAGCTCAATAAAGCATGCTGGGATTATGGATTCTGCTTCTTATGTTCATGCTCTCTTTTCATATATGGGGTATTTATCTCGTATTATTAAAATATTAAATATTTAAAATGTTTAAATATTATAAATCATTAAATAAAAATACATCTGAATAGAAATTATGTTGAGCCCATGGGATCAATTCAATTGTCATGACTGAAAAGATAGCCTAGAAGCAATAACTGATTAACTCAAGAACATTGGCCAGAAGCTCATACAAATCCATCGACATTCACACTGACTTTTCTCTATTTTAATCTTTATAATAATTAGTAAAGTTTTTTTCTCTGTTCTCATGTTGCTTAAATTCTTTAGTGTCTTCTATGAAAATCCAACATATTTCTTGCCAAAGATGACCATATTTGTGTAGTCCACATTTTTGTTCCAGAATTTGGTGCTCCTTAGTAATAGGAAATATTTTTTACTTAGGGCCGACAAGAGATACCGCCTTCCTTCCTCTGTGAGGTTAGAGGAAAGATGTATTTTTGTCCTGATTCCATTGTTTGTACTCAAAAGAGATAACTTTGAGGGATCAGGAAGAAAAACACGAACCATTCCTCACTATTTGCTGAGTTACTCAAGATCACTATGGTAGACTAGAATAACAGTGATGCTATGGAGCCCATATTTATCTTGAGGGGTTTTCCTGGACTGGAGTATGCTCATTCTTGGCTCTCCATCCTCTTCTCTCTTGCATATTTGGTAGCATTTATGGGTAATGTTACCATGCTCTCTGTCATTTGGACAGAATCCTCACTCCATCAGCCCATGTATTACTTTATTTCTATCTTGGCAGGGAATAACCTGGGGATGTCCCTGTCTACACTTCCCACCATGCTTGCTGTGTTATGATTGGATGCTCCAGAGATTCAGGCAAGTGCTTGCTATGCTCAGCTGTTCTTCATCCACACATTCACATTCCTCGAGTCCTCAGTGTTGCTGGCCATGGCCTTTGACCATTTTGTTGCTATCTGCCATCCACTGCATTACCCCACCATCCTCACCAACAGTGTAATTGACAAAATTGGTTTGGCCTGTCTGCTGCGAAGCTTGGGAGTTGTACTTCCCACACCTTTGCTACTGAGACACTATCAATACTGCCATGGCAATGCCCTCTCTCATGCCTTCTGTTTGCACCAGGATGTTTTGAGATTATCCTGTACAGATGCCAGGATCAATAGCATTTATGGGCTTTGTGTAGTCATTGCCACACTAGGTGTGGATTCAATCTTCATACTTCTTTCTTATGTTCTGATTCTTAATACTGTGCTGGGTATTGCATCTCGGGAAGAGCAGCTAAAGGCACTCAACACATGTGTATCCCATATCTGTGTGGTGCTCATCTTCTTTGTGCCAGTTATTGGGGTGTCAATGGTCCATCGCTTTGGGAAGCATCCATCTCCCATAGTCCACGTCTTCATGGCAGACATCTACCTTCTTCTTCCCCCAGTCCTTAACCCTATTGTCTATAGTGTCAGAACAAAGCAGATTCATTTAGGAATTCTCTGCAAATTTTTCCTAAGGAGGAGGTTTTAAGTAACCTCTATACTCCAACTTTTCCACTGAAAATCTCATGGAAGCTATTTTAGTATATGAAAAGTAAAATATCTGGGCATTGCTCATCTGATTAATATCCTAATTCTTTTACTTCTTATACATGTAATTTCAGTTAATCTTTAATGAATTTGAAACTCAGGATTTTTTTAGACAAATTGCGACAACCATGGCCTTATGTTGTCCCCAGATCATTACAAGACTTATAATAGAAAATGTATGTGCTAAGTCAAGTTTTTTGAAAACTATACAAAATTATTAATGTTATTAAGTTGTGATTGTTGTTAATGATAATAATAGCATATCTTTTCTTCCTAAATGTAACTGTGTTTATATTGTTTCTCATATTAATTATCTAAAACTCAGAAATCAATCTCTATCTCTTTTACTAATACTACTGCCCATATTTTGTTTCTCATCCAACAGTGTCATAACTGCTTGTAAAAAAATTTGAGTTCTTAGGGCAAGTCTGGAACTTGAGTTCCTGACAGGATTTCGAACTGCTGCTGTGGTTGTTTGCTACGTACAAGTTCTAATCTCATCACTTAGTGATGTGTCCTCTCTCTCATTGCTATTCTAGATCTATCAGCTTCCTCAATTTGCCAGCAAATACTGAGTTAGATAAATGGGAGTGTTACCAAATATAGTTTCAGTTGCTTGCTACTTGCAAAATCAAATAACAAGAATGAAGATGGTAAGAAGAAAGTTACTATTCCAGAGCTTAGTGATTAGTCAGGGCCAGATTTGACACTTCAGCATTCTGGGCAGAAAGCAGGGTTTTAATAAGATAAATTTTGGTATTCTGGCCATGCAGAAGGCACATAGACTTGTGGGGTCTATATGGCTTGCTGATGAATGTTTATCTTGAGTCATCTGGTGGGTCATCCAGTGGTCTGGCCAGTGGGGAAGAATTTGGTAGGGTGCTTGGTTTGTTTTAAGACTTGGTCTATGGAACTTCTTTTTCTTTCCTTTTTTTTCTTTTGAGACTGAGTCTTGCTCTGTCACCCAGGTGGGAGTTCAATGGCACAATCTCTGCTCACTGTAACCTTTGCCTCCTAGGTTCAGCAATTCTGCTGCCCCAGCCTCCCAAGTAGCTGGGATTACAGGCGTGTGCCAACATCCCTGGCCAATTTTTATATTTTTAGTAGAGGCGGGGTTTCACCATGTTGGCCAGGCTGGACTCGAACTCCTGACCTCAGGTGATCCACCCACCTCACCCTCCCAAAGTGCTGGGATTACAGGTGTGAGCCCCCTCAACCGGCTGGCGTACGGAACTTCTAAGCAAACATAGAGTAACATAAGGAAGTTGTGCTTGCAGGTGGTTTGGCCAGTGGAAAAAAAGGAATGTAAAGGTTGTAATTGCATTCCTAAAGAGCAAAGTAAGAGATGAGGAAAAAGGGGAAAAAATTGTAAAATATATATATATGTTTTTAAGAAAATGGGGTACTCAGTTACAGGAATTGCTGAAGAAAGCCTGACAGTACATGTCTAAACATCTGGGCAATTGTGTTGACTCTGTTTAATAGTATGGGACAGGATTTTATGTCTTAATTTGTGAATGGGTTGAGAGCTGTGCACAATCTCAATCCTCATCTTTTAATAGTACTTTTACCCCTTGTTCTACATGCCTGTGTGGATCTGTATTGTGTTTTTACCAATTTATTTTTGATAACCCATTACTTTTTCTTTCTTTTTTGCTAGAATGAACTATAGATATGTTTTTATAGGTGATATTTTGTTATTTCATATAAATTCACTTTCTTTTCAGCTGTATTGCAGACTTTTTGAATATGGGGCCATGTCTATTACCTTATCACAGCACTATACAACTGGTCTTCCCCAGCAGTCATGAGTACTCATTAAATAGTTGAAATAACTATTGTAGTTATTGCTGTTAGTACTGTGGATATATAAGCAGCAAACTGCATAATGTTAATGTTAAATAATGAATGTTTAATAGTGAAGATACATAGATAAAAGATTAGTAAAATTAAGTGTAATCAATGATATTACTGGAACAGATACATTTTATAATATTGATATATTAATAAGTGGTCAATTAAAAATACAAAAAAATTAGCCGGGTGTGGTGGCGGGCACCTGTAGTCCCAGCTTCTAGGGAGGCTGAGGCAGGAGAATGGCATGAACCCGGGAGGCGGCGGAGCTTGCAGTGAGCGGAGATCGTGCCACTGCACTCCAGCCTGGGCGACAGAGTGAGACTCTGTCTCAGAAAATAAATAAATATATAAAAATAAGTGGTCAATTTTACTTGAGGATGTAGGAATCAAGAATTAGAGTAGTTGACACTTTCACTGTGCATTGTGGGTCCAATTCATTCTTGAGCAGTTGATAAAGCGGTGTGCTGAAGCTGGCATGTAAGAGACAATTGTGTGTATCTTGTTCTGCTTTTGTGCTCTGTAATGTCATATAGGTAGTTTGAAATTGGTTATGATGGAAATATTTAAACCACAGAAATTGGTAAACATTATATATCAGGGCTTTAAAATTTTTTCTTAGAGAGGAGGTGGTTAAACAACACATCACTGGGAAAGGTATTCTAGAAAGAGAAGGTAACATGAAGAAAGCAAAGAGGTTAGAAAGAGTATGAGTTAGTAGTATTCTTCAGTCTGACTTAAAACTTACCCAAAGCATTTTGCATTTCCTCCCACAAAGAAAAGGGCTCTGACATGGGCTATGATGGGCAAAGATATGTAGTTTCAGCCCCATTTTAATGAAAGACTTGTAGCCCCAGCTGCTAGCAGTGAGTCCAGTAGAAATCCTTCAATTTTTTTTTTCCACTTTTTCAGGAATTGCCTCAGCCGGAGAAATGAGCCTTGCCTGGGGTCATCCACTGACCCATTCAATGACTAAGGTAGAAAGTTGGAAAGGTCTGGCCCCTTCAGCTCAGTGAAGAAAATATTCACTGCTTTCAGGCCTGATTTACAGCTCAACTTTTCCTTCTGCCCAATCCTACCCACTTTCATTTCTTTTTATTTTTAAGATGATTATCCCAGGATTCTCTTATTAAATAAACTGCACACTAAATTTTACCTCAAAGTTTGCTTCCCAGAGAACCCTGAAATCAGAAGTTCTCAGAAAACCTGTGACATATAGGTGTTAGGGTTGGCTAATAGCCAAGTCTCATGACTTCAAATATATTACTGGTAGAAGGTATTCAAGTTACCAGTGGCAAATCCATATGGGTCTGTAGCAACCTCAATTCTTGCCTCCTCAGAAGAAAGAAATAGACTGAGGGGCATAAGGCAGAGAAATAAATCAAGGCAAGTTTTGAGCAGGAGTGGAAGTTTATTTAAAAATGCTTTAGAAGAGGAAAAAAAGGAAAGTACACGTGGAAGAGACCCAAGTGAGTAAACTGAAGGATAAGTGCTGTGTTTAACCTCAGTCCTAGGAGTTTATAGGTTGGCCCCTTTCCCGTGATCCTTCCCTTAGAGTGGGCTGCCCACATGCACAGTGCCCTCCTCACCCTTAGGAAGTGAGCATGCCCAGTGTGTTCAGGAAGTTGTACGCATGCCCATCCGAGGCTTTCTTCCCTTTCTCGGTGGTGTGCCCTCAGAAGGTCACACTCTTTCATTTTGTCTCTTAATGCACATGTCTGGAAAGTTGCTTCCTTTTGGCATCTGCATTCTATTAGCAGTTTAGTGCAACAGGTGGGGACCATCAGGAAATGGCCTCTCCCTGGTGCAAGCTGCCAATTTATCACTTTTAGAGAGGCAATATGATAATTGCCCAACCATTGCCTAACATTCCTAGTGGGTGTGGTAGAGCCCTCTCCTGACCAACTCATGCCTGTCTAACTACCTGTAATATAAGAAAGATAAAATAAAAATCTCAAGGATGCCTTTTTTTGCAGGCAGATGAAACAGGGTAAGAATTCAAGAGCAAATAGCCATGTTTTTAATCTCTTAAGTTTCAAACAGAAGACCAAACACAGCGTATAAGCCTGGAGAACTAAAAATAACCCTGTAACTCAAGTTGACATTGTGAGATGTATATATACAACAATCTTCTACAATCTATGTACTTTTTTTTTTTTTTTTTTTGAGACAGAGTCTTGCTCTGTCGCCCAGACTGGAGTGCAGTGGCACGATCTTGGCTCACTGCAAGCTCCACTTCCTGGGTTCACACCATTCTCCTGTCTCAGCCTCCCAAGTAGCTGGGACTACAGGTGCCCGCCACCACACCTAGCTAATTTTTTTTTTTGTATTTTTGGTAGACACAGGGTTTCACCATGTTAGCCAGGATGATCTCGATCTCCTGACCTCATGATCCGCCCACCTCGGACTCCCAAAGTGCTGGGATTAGAGGTGTGAGCCACCATGCCCGGCCTGTACTTTCTTAATAGTATGTCTGATGACTAGAAATGTTCTTAATTTTAATTAAGTCCAATGTATAAATTTGATTTATGTTTAGTGCTTTTTATATATTTTTAAGGAGATATTTGCCTATTCTGTCACTCACGATCCAGTCGGAAGACATAAATCACACAGTAATTTGAATAGGGTTTGTAAGTGCAAATACTTACTAATTTTGTAAGGAAATCAACTTTAAAGAAGGTAAAGACAATTCTGAGTAATACCCTGGAGCTAAGGGAGAATATTGAAAGAAAAAACAAACTTGGAAAATGGGGAAGGTACTCCCAAGCCTGAGGTCGAAACTTCATTTGAAAATGAATAGTCTTAGCATACTGGGTGCCAGAAAAGGTCATTACATTGCATGTGTCAAGAAAGACACCTCTGTGGGGTATAGGTGAACCAAGGCTGATAGACTAAGATTCCTTTTCAGGACTGAGTAGAAGGAAGCATCAGGTCGGCTGAGGCTTATAGGGAGGGAACTATAGTTGGCATTGGCAAGCAGATGATAATCCCTCTTTGAAGTACAGGTGGGCAGCAAATCAGTTTGGACTGACAAACTGGAAATACCCTTCCAGGGTCCAAATAGGTTACATCTGGGAAGCCAGCCCCTAGAGTAACTGCAAGATTCAGTAAGAGTCTAGTCATATGGGTATTGTTGGAATTTGATAGGGTGAGTATTACTAAATATTTCTCATACATGCCTCTGGTTTTTGCACTGTAGAAGTGACAATAATCAGAGAAGTACACAAGAATTTCTCCTACAAGCGTCCCTGCAGCACCCTCTGCTGGCCAAGTTTAACATCATGAATCTGTGAAGGAAAAAATGTCCATTGAGCCCAGTTCCACTGTTGCTGAGTAAGCGATGAAGTCTATATTTGAAACTGGAACAATAAATAAACAACTGACACATTTACTGATATTATAAATGATATTCTTCTGTGTAATTTTTGAAAGTTGTAAGGCTTTCCTTTTGATGTTTCTAAATACAACACATGTAAAATTTTTTTTTTTATGAATGATGAGGTAAGGTCAAGGCATATTTTTTTGATACGGATACATAGTTCAATCAGAACTGTGTAAAAGAAAATAAAAATTGAAGGACCTCCCCAAACTTGTGCAGAAGTGAAGACTAAGTCCTGAAGCTGAATCATTGCAACACTCTCTTCCACATGAATAACTGCTACTAATATTGTATATCAGCCAGATTGGAAAGGTAAATGGCCTCAGGCATCTGGGAAGGGCTACCCACAGATCATTCGTAAGTAAATTCTTTGCTTGCCTCCCATAAACAACGACAGGCTAATTGTAACTTTAGGTCCACAATCTAGGTCTAGCTCCTAAAACGCCACACCGATTATGTTGCTTACAAGTTTATCTTCCCAGGTGCAGAAAAAAGTCAGGATTCATTTTCTTCACCTACCCAGAGACAGACTACATAATTGAGTCTTCCTTTGCTCCCTTTCTCACTTCAGACATTCACCTTATGTTAGGTAAAATGTAGATTTACTGAACACTAACTAAAGTCTCAGGAATGTAACTGTTTCCCCTACTGCCCAACCTACATGCCTCCCCCTTCCCCCTTTTAAGGAAATGTATAAACACACAACTTCCAGAAAACCTTTGTGGAAATAGCCACAGATGTGTCGGTGACTTTTGTTTTTCCCAGAAGCACCCTAAAGCTGGCTTAATAAACCTCAATGATTGAGACTTATGCCTCAGTGACTCATTTTGGTTTTCAACCATTTATTGAATAAAGCATTATTCATCCCCGTACTACAGTGCTTCTATTGTCATATGGTGTAAATGTATATATTTGGGTCTATTTCTGGTATTTCTCTTCTGTTCCATTGGACATAATTTTCTATCATTGCACCAATCCATGACTGTTGTTAATTATGATTTTATGTTAGGTTTTTTTATAAGGTAGTGTGAGGGCTACTTCTTCAAATGCCCTTAACTATGTTGGTATTTGATATTGTTAGGCTTTTTGTCCCCACTCAAATCTCAACTTGAATTGTAATTTGCATTATCCCCATAATCATCACGTCAAGGGAGAGACCAGGTGGAGGTAATTGAATCATGGGTGCTGTTTCCCCCATGCAGTTCTTGTGATAGTGAGTGAGTTCTCACAAGATCTGATGTTTTTATAAGAAACTCCTTACCCTCTGCTTGGCACCTCTCCTTCCTGCTACCTTGTGAAGAAGGTGCCTTTCTTCCCCTTCCCCTTCTGACATGATTGTAAGTTTGCTGAGGCCTCCCCAGCCATGCTGAACTGTTAGCCAATTAAACCTCTTTCCTTTATAACTTAACCAGTCTCAGGCAGTTCTTTATAGCAGAATGAAAATGAACTAATACAGTAAATTGGTGCCAGGAGTGGAGTGCTGCTATAAGGATACATGAAAATGTGGAAGCGGCTTTGGAACTGTGTAACAGGTAGAGGTAGGAACAGTTTGGAGGACTCAGAAGAACACAGAAAAAAATGTGTCTTCCTGGAGACTTGGAGGGCTTAGAAGATAGGAAGATGTGGGAAAGTTTGGAACTTCCTAGAGGCTTGTTGAATGGCTTTGATGAAAACACTGATAGTGATATGGACAATGAAGTCCAGGCTGAGGTGATCTCAGATAGAGATGAGGAATTTGTTGGGAACTGAAGTAAAGGTGTCTTTACTCTTGCCATGTGTTAGCCAAGAGACTGGTGACATTTTGCCCTGGCACTACAGATCTGTGGAACTTTCAACTTGAGAGAGATAATTTAGGGTATCTGGCAGAAGAAATTTCTAAGTGGCAAAGTGTTCAAGAGGAAGCAGAAAATAAAAGTTTGGAAAATTTTCAGCCTGGTGATGTGATAGAAGAGAAAAACTCATTTTCTGGGGAGAAATTCAAGCTGCTGCAGAAATTTGCACCAGTAATGAGGATCCAAATGTTAATCACCAAGACAATGGGGAAAATGTCTCCACAGCATGTCAGAGACCTTCATGTCAGCCCCTCCCATCACAAGCCCAGAGGCCTAAAAGAAAAAAACGGTTTCATGGACCAGTCCCAGAACACCCGCTGCTCTATGTAGCCTTGGGACATGGTACCATGTGTCCCAGAAGCTTCAGCTTCAGCCATGACTAAAAGGGGCCAAGGTACCACTTGTGCTATTGCTTCAGAGGGCACAAGCCTCAAGCCTTGATGGCTTCCACATGGTATCAAGCCTGTGCATTCAGAGAAGTCAATAATTGAGGTTTGGAAACCTCTGCCTCGATTTCAGAAGATGTATGGAAATGCCTGGATGCTCAGGCAGAATATTGCCACAGGGGTGGAGCCCTCATGGAGAACCTCTCCTAGGGCAGTGCACAAGAGAAATGTGGGGTCAGAGCCCCAACACAGGGTCCCCACTGGGACACTGCCTAGTGCAGTTTTGAGAAAAGGACCACCATCCTCCAGACCCCCAGATTGGTAGATCCAACAACAGCTTTCATTATGCACCTAGAAAATCCACAGATACTCAACAGCTACCCATGAAAGCAGCCAGGAAGTGGGCTGTACCTTGCAAAGCCACATGGGCAGAGCTTCCCGAAACCATAGGAGCACACCTCTTGCATCAACATGACCTGGATATGAGTCAAAGGTGATCATTTTGAAACTTTAAGGTTTAATGACTGCCCTGTTGGATTTGAGACTTGCATGGGGCCTGTAAGCGCCTTTATTTTGGCCAATTTATCCCATTTGTAAGGAGTATATTTACTCAATGCCTACACTCCCATTTTATCTAGGAAGTAACTAACTTGCTTCTGATTTTACAGGCTCATAGGTGGAAGGGTCCTGTCTTGTAAACTCAAATAAGAGTTTGGACTTGAATTTGTGGGTTAATGCTGGAATGAATTAAGACTTTGTGGGACTATTGGGAAGGTATGATTGGCTTTAAAATGTGAATAGGACATGAGATTTGCAAAGGGCCAAGAGCAGAATTATATTGTTAGGTTTTGTGTCCCCACCCAAATCTCATCTTGAATTATAATCCCCATAATCCCCACATCTCTAGGGAGAGAACAGGTGAAGGTAATTGAATCATGAGTGCAGTTTGCCACATGTAGTTCTCATGATAGTGAATGAGTTCTCACAAGATCTAATGGTTTTATAAGGGGCTCTTTCTCCTTTGCTCAGCACTTCTTCTTTCTGCCACCTTGTGAAGAAGGTGCCTTGCTTCCCCTTAGCTTCCTGCCATGATTAAACTGTGAGTCAATTAAAACTCTTTCCTTTATAAATTACCCAGTCTAGGGTAGTTCTTTATAACAGTATGAAAATGAACTAATGCAGCTTTTGTGTTTATATATTAAGTTTTATATAAAGTATTAAATTTCTACAAAATTCTAAACTCAATTTGTAAACTAATTTAAAGTGATTAGCCACTTTTATTATATGAAGTCTTCTAATCTGTCAACAGAGTACATCCCTTGATTGAAAAAATTTGTCTTAAGTTTCTCTCAATAATATTTGAAATTTTAAGTGTGGAAGTCTTGTACTTCTTTTACTAGGTTTTTATGTCTCTGTATTTTTGACACCATTATAAGTATTATACTTTAAATTTCAATTTCTACTTGCTTTTGGATATAAGCGTATCCTTTTTGGATATAAAAAAGATATCTACCTACCCTGATCAATTAACTTATTGATTCTCATTACTTACAGTGAGAGTATTTTGCATACAGTTCAACAATATTGTCTGTGAGTAATGATGAGGCTTTATTTATTTCCTTCTAATCTTAGTATCTTTTATATCTTTTATTCACCCAATTGTCTTGACTGAGGCTGTAGTAAATTTTAGAACTGAGTATAGTGAGTACATTCTTCTTTCTGATCTCTGGGAAAAATAACTTTAATATTTGATGTTCATTGTACTTTTTAAAAGGTCAAGGAAATACACTTCTATTTCTAGTTTAACATATTTGTGTGTTATCAGTATTAAATTTAGCATTTTTATCATAAATCTAGATTATTAAATTATTTTCTTCTTCTTGTGTTAACATAATGAATTATATCATGTGATTTTTGCATGTTCTATGTATTCAATGCCTGAATTAAATTCAATAGGATCAAATGTGTGTGTGTGTGTGTGTGTGTAATCACAGATTAGATTTAGATTTGATAATACTTTATTTTATATTTTGTAGTCAATTTTATGGGATATATTCATCTTTAATATTTATTTTCCTTTTTAGTTGATACACAATATTTTACATATTTATGAGGTATATGTGATATTCTGTTACATGCATAGAATGAGTATTTGTATGTGTTGGGAACAACTTAAGTCCTCTCTTCCAGCCACTCTGAAATATATAATGCATTGTTGTTAACTATGAGTTTCTGTAATGCTTTAACGCAGTTGTAAAATACAGGTTATGCTTGCTTCATAAAAGTTCTTAAGAGGTGATCCTTCTTTTTACAGTCTCTAGAAATATATGAGCATTTTTTTGTTATTCTTTAGTTAAATGTCCCAAATGATTTATTAAAGATGCTATCTGGGGCTGGAGTTTTCTGTCTGCATTACTTTTAAACAAAGATTTCAAGAAAGACATAAATTCCTGATGATCCACAGAATGCTAATTTCAGGTGGAAACTTGTGGTACATTATTTCCTAAATATTGTTCTCTTCTCTCATTAAACTCTATCACGTTAGAAATTTTCAACATGTCTGTGTGTCAATTATTTTCTGTTTTTTTTTTTTTTTCATTTTTTTTTTCTTGGTACCTCACTTTAAGTTTTAGCAAAAGGTTAGAGTGAAGGCTTGATCTTGCTCAACTAAGACTCCTTCAGGAAAGAATCTCTGTTTCTATCCCTCATGGCACTGAATCCTGTGACTATCTTATGTCTCAATAAACAAACAGATTCAGCGAATGTAACCGTCCAATGGGCTCTTCTTGCCTGCTGCCCAGATACAGCTGATCTATCAGAGCAGGGGATTGCAATGGAGAAAGAGTTTTACATATGGAAAGCCAGCTAAATAGAAGATCAGAGTTTTATTATTATTCAAATCAGCCTCCCTAAGAATTTGGACGCTAGGGTTTTTCAAAGATAGTTTGGAGGAAGAGGAGGGGTGGCTAAACAGTGGGTGCCTGCTGCTGATTGGTTGGGGGTGCAATCACAGGGGTATGAGAAATGGTCCTCATGAACTTGAGTATTTCTGGGTAGGACCCTAAGAGTCGTTGGCATATGTAGGTGGAGCCACTGGTCATCAGACATGCAAAAAGTCTGAAAAGATATCTCAAAAGGCCAATCCTAGGTTTTAAAATACTGATGTTATCTGCAAGAGTAATTAAGGAAGTCAGAAGTTGTAAATCTTGTGAACTCCAGAACAATGGCTGGCAATTGTTTATGTCTACACTTTAGCAGAATTCATGCTCCCCTATCCTCTTAGCCTAGTAATCTCTCATTAACTTTACAAAGGAGGTTGAGTTTTGGGGAAGGGCTATTATTATTTTAACTATAAATATCTTCCAAAGTTAGCTTGACCCAAGCCCAGGAATAATTAAGGGAAGTTTGAAGAATAAAGGCAAAATGGAGGTTGGTTAAATCAGATCTCTTTCACTGCCATAACGTTCCCACTGTATATTTTTTGCAAAGGTGGTTTCACCTATATGGTACATTTCTATAACTAAGAGCATGCCTTAAGAAATGTTCAGTATTAGGATATAAAATTTAAACAATTTCCAACTAGTAATTAGACTTGCATATCTTAAACCATGCTGCTCTCCATTAACATGCCAACTTGCATGCATCCTCCACATGAACTCTGCATTGAGCTCAATGATGATGTTGTCTTTCTGTGAACACACAAGAGCTTCTCAGATCACACACACACACACACACACACAAACACACACAAACATTAGCTTACTCTTTCTTATACTATGAATTAATAACAAGATATTTTTAAAGTGTGGATGACATTAAAATCTAAAAAAGAAATACCTCGATGTATCCATTTTAATACACTTAAATTATTTTTATTGATAAAGAAATCTTACTCTCAAATATTACATATAGTTATTTGTTTTCTCATCACCTTAGTCAACAAGGTTTATAAAAGTTTTACTAAGAGATCCATTAATATAATTATATAATAAAAACTGATAAAAATGGGATTAAATGAGATTTGGGAGAATAGTGTTATCCTGATACACTAGGAATATGGAATCAGTGATTAATCTTCAAGAAGAAAGAGTAAATTACCATTTAAACTAAGTCTTATTCAACTCGATGGAAGTGAAAATAAGGTGCAAGATATTATTAGACAGATTGCCAATGGCTTTTCTTGTTCATATTTTCTTGTAGTTGTTTTACCTTTTCAAAGCCAAGAGAGCTAAATCTCAAAACTCAAGTTTATTAGATAAAATGCATATTTCAGAATGCCCACATATTAAATTAATGTGTGAAATGTAACTTAGACACACATTTCCCAAAATGTTTGCTTTCTTAAAAGATACATGCATGGAAATCCAAGTCATGGTTAAAGGCTCATTGATACTCATGAGTTTGGATCCAGAGAAAGTAATCTTATGATTGAATTAATTAATGACTATAAAATTTGATGTACCCTTTAAAATACTTATCAGTGTCTTTGAGAGAAGTTTCCACTCAGGATTCAAAATATAGGGTCACAGAATTGGTACACCCACAGAATACTAATAATAACTAATTTTAAAACAACCCTGTATTAAAGGAAAAGGGAATCAATTTTTGATTATCTGTTATTGATTATTAAATACATTCTAAATGCTATACATTTATTAACACATGGAATATTTATAAAAATTCTATTACTTAAAATTATTATGAAACTCATTTCATAAATGAAGAAAAAGAGGTGAAAAGACTTAAGTAGTTTTCTTAGTCACACAGGCAGTTAAGTGCCAGAATCGGAATTCAAAAGTAAGGAACCTCTGGATTTACAGTGTTCTTTACTATAATTGGTCTAGAGTTAATGTGCTTGGCCTTCATACTACCCACAGATTTAAACACAGAATTTCAATTTTTAGTGTAGTTTTGTTTTTCTCTCCTTAAAACAGGATTTTTCAACATTGACACTATTGCTGTGGGACTGGATGAGTCTCTGTTGTGAGTCACTGTCCTGCACATTGTAGAATGTTTAGAAGTATTGTAGGTAACTACACATGACATGCCAGTAACACTTTCCCAATTACAATAACTGAAAATAGCCCCAGACATTGTCAAACACCCCTTTGAGGCAAAATCCTTCTTGTTAAAAATCACTGCCTTAAATCCAACATTTTCCAGGCATTCATTTCCAAATTGAGCTCTGCAGAACACAAATTTCAGATGTTAATAAATGCTGTCTGCATAAAATATGTTTGAAAAGACTGGGTTAAACTATATTACACAAGTTTCTGTAATGCTTGATTTCTGTAAAATATTAGATGTTAATGGGGCCTACTTATATTCACACACAGTGGAATGACTATGTGACGTTTCCTCCAAACATGATTGATGTGTGTTTGGTGTTTCGGCCATTAATTCTATTATAATAGTGGTCTATTGTAAATATTAGAAAAATCTAATAAAAGTGTGTGAAAACATTAAAGACTTTTGACAAGGAAAATGCCATAACATAAAATGCTAGAAAAGTCAAATTTGATAGACTGATAAGAAAATATGTTGTATGAGGTAGCTGTGGTATCCCTAAAAACCACCATAAAGTCATTTTCTCCTGAATCAAGATTTTGTTGGAAATGACTTGAATTGATCTGGCACTGAAGAAAATGGAAACAAAAATGATGGACCTTAGAGGTAGTTTATATTGTGGTTAGAAACATATTGATTAATTACATCATGAGTTTTGAAAAAATCAGAAAAAAACGCATCAAGAAACATCAATGGCATAACCGAGATGCATTTTTTAGTGGCAAACATGAAATGCAATTGAGAAAGAGGACAAGTAAAATGTTGGATTTTCATCTAAATTGAAGGAGGTTTGCCAAACCTGTTCTCCATGATCATCTCTATTACCTGTGTAATTTGTGAATTACACACCCTTCACAATAATACTTTGCAGGGATTTATGTCTTTGCTAGATAGTGATAATATGGGAGTGTAACCTCTTGTATCATATCACATCTTCATCTTTTCTTTCACTGAATGATCAGAGGCAGATTTGTGGGTCAGCGCAAGTAGCAGTTGTTGCAGGATGATGATGGTAGAATGTTTACCCTTCTGTCCAGTGGCTGGTAAAAGAATTGAGTATTATGGACCAACCGCATGTGGATCCCATACCCCTTTATAATTTACAAGTGCTATAATAAGCATGACTTTTGAGTGATGAATTTCTACTTTACACACATGATTTTATATTTTTTGTAACAGTTCAACAAGATATGTCCTAGTGTATGGTTGTAAAAAATTTTGCCTAAATACAGAATAATTTTCTCAGCATACAAGGGCTAGTAAATGCTGTATCTGGTTACTTAGAGCACAAATTTTTTTATACGTCATTCTGACTGACTAAGCCCATTGTTTTTCATCTTTATCACATGATCCTCAGAACACTTCTCAATTACTTCCTAATCTGGATTTCTGGATTGGGAAGTTGGCATGACCATCTCTTGTCCTCGAGCAGGAGAAATAGCTCTTTCAGCACTGATGTTAGTTATTCCCCCTAGAGGTTGTAATGAAAAAAAAAAAAGAGTGGTCCTGGGGGAACTGGCTAGTGAAGATGGGCAAACAGGCCAGAGTAGTTAAAGCACAGTAGTGCTGATAAAGCACCCAGCTGGATAAAGTCAAGAATGTCAAAGGCAAAAAAGCTTTATCTTGGCTCTGGAGTTACTGAGGAAGAGTCTGATGCCTTACTCAGGACATTTGTGCTTCTTTGAAGGATTACCTGCCTTAGGATACACTGTGTATTTTATTATTCTTCGATGCCCATCTTCAGTGGCTTTCTTAACCTACAGGCAGTCTCTAAGCTTGACAGACTGGAAACCCAGCCAATCTGCAGTAGGGTGAGGAGTCTGCACTTGAGGGCTCAAGTGTGCCTGCAGGAAGTTTTTGAGGTGAGAAAAATGGGTAAGAGATTACTACGTTATATATTTGAAGAATCTAGGAAGTGTAAGTAAAGGTCAAAAAGTAGGAATGACTTCTACTCATGTGAAATAACTGTTTAGAATAGGTCAGAGGTACAGTTTTACCTTCCTCCAAAGGAATCAGACTAGTCCCTTTGAAAGTTGCTCAGAAGAACTCTGGGAAGAAATTGCCATTGCAAACTCACTTCTAGGCACAGATAGCACCTGTTTGAAATATCTGTTTTCTCAAAATATTACTACCTGATATTAACTAAAACCTGTAATGTTAAAACTGAAGTTGATGATAATAAAGTTGATGATTTGAGTGCCTCCTCTATTTTGTGTTACATACAGCATACATACTTAACAATATTAAGAGGGAAAAAGGAAATTTTAATTTTAGCTCTCTGTCCACTAGTCTGTACAAGATAATTCTTAAGAGAAGCCATGGGAGGTAACATCTTTACATGTGATAACTTGGGCACTCCAGACAGCACCTGCTTTTGTGTCACTGCTGTGTTTGGCTGATATACTTAAGAGCATGGCTACCTCAGCATCTTAATTAACAATTTGCTTCACTTAAGTCCAAAGTATCTCCTAAATCTTAGATATTGTTCCAGGCACTTTACATACATTTGCTTGAATCTCTTAAGTATTATATAAAGTAATACAATTGCCAGTTTGTTTATACTCAAAGGGGTTCAGTAACCTTTCCAAAGAGGTAGTAAATAACAATTGTCAACTGACTTTCTCTGAATCTAGAGACGGAGCTACTGAGGGTTGGGTGCCTGTGTCTACATCCATCAGGGAAGTTAGATTATGACTACCCTAAGCCAGGCACTTTCATAAAAAGAAGTGGGGACGAGTTATGTAAGAGGGAAGACCTGGTGTGCCTAGGCAGGACAGAGATGCTGAAGACTGCTGAAAGATTTGATGGTGGGTATCAAGAAAGAAAGCATAATTATGTGAGAATGCCAAAGTGATGACATAGTGTTCAATAATGAAGCAGACCAGAAGTTTATAACATAAAAAGCTGGGAAAGTGAAGGAGGTGTATAAAGATCATTTTCTATAACTAGTATAGTATATAAATCACTAAATGTAGGATGAGAATGCATAAAATAATTATCTTCTATTCTTCATTTTGTACCTGCTCATAAAAAGTAAGGAAAAGGGTACCAGATTGCACAATATTTGTCATCTCTGTAGAATGACACAGAATTTGTTATTTTATAATTAATTATGTCTATTAGGGCAAACAATGAAGTGTGATTATATTTGTGGAGAAGGGTAGGTTGGAAAATGAACCATGTAAATTTTGGAAAAACTTTGAAATAAAGTATGCTAAATAAACATTTTCTTGATGTTTTGTGCCCAGAATAACTGGAATCAGGTGACCATTATGATGCTAAGTAACAAGTTTCTAGGGCTTTTTCTGTAATGCCTATCTTCTCCACTTCATGGTGTTATCTGTCTGTTTCCTACAGCTCATCTGATGTATTGTGGTAACTGAGCCCTGAGAACATACATCTTTTATTTTCTTTCTATAATTTGGCATTGTGTTCTTTGTTTTTATAGAAAATATATCACTATCTCTTCCACACACCTCAAATTTATCATAACCAAACAGGAATTATCTGGCCCACTGGTTTCACCAAATTTCTAGGCAGGTCCTTTGTTTGTTTTAATAAATGACAGGAAAAAGATTATCAAATAAATAAATCTATTCTGGATTTCTTTCTTTTTCTAACTCTTAGCATCTGATGATCTACGTTACAGATGTTATTTTTTTCTTCCCATGTACTATTCATTCCTCATAATACCCACGGTTAGATTTCACTTTCATCCACTTCTTTTAATGACTACAATAGTCTCCTAACAGGTTTCCTTGCCTTCTCTCTTGTCAGCCTTTAGACCACTCTTAAACATTGATTGTATTTTGACACAGATATATTATAAATCTGGTCATATTGTTTATTGTTACAATGAGCACATTGTGTCCTCTAAGATTATATCCATGCTCTCATATTTACACACAAGTTCCTTCAGAAATTCAGGTTCACTTCTTTTTAACCATAGCTTCAAGAACCATATGAAGAGCCATCTATCCTATAGCTTTACTCAATTGTAGTGACTTATATTTGCAATACTCTCTAATATCTTACTGTATTTACATGGATTTTAATCAGTACAGGATGTACATCACGGCTCTTTTATACTATCCCCCTAGTATTTGTCATTTGAGCCCTAATTTAAGAATCTCCTTCAATACATCTTCCCTGGCCTGCCTGGATAGGGTTAGTTGTCTCTTCTGTGTTTTAAATCATGCGGTTTTTTTTTCTTTTCTTTTTTTTAATATCAACTTCAAAATGTTTAACTCTTAATTTTAACTTATCTGTCCACTAGTTTGTACATAGTTGATGTCATTTCTTATATATTTCTCTATTTTTTAATACTACCAGATTTCCTTTAATAAAGTATGTTCTCAGTTTCAGTGGCGTGCACCTGTAGTTCCAGCTACTCAGAAGGCTGAGTTGGGAGGATTGCTTGAGAACAGGAGTTTGATGCTAGCCTAGGTAACATAGTGAGATCCCAACTCTAAAAAAAAGATCTTTTAATCCCAGCACTATGGGAGGCTGAGGTGGGGGGGATCATGAAGTCAAGAGATTGAGACCATCCTGGCCAACATGGTGAAACCTTGTCTTTACTAAAAATATAAAAATTAGCTAGGCGTGGTGGCACATGTCTGTAGTCCCAGCTACTCGGGAAGCTAAGGTAGGAGAATCACTTGAACCCGGGAGGCGGAGGTGGCAGTGAGCCAAGAGTGCATCACTGCACTCTAGCCTGGCGACAGAGCGAGACCGAAAAAACAAACAAACAAACAAACAAGAAACCTCAATAAATGCACAGTGAAGAAAAAAATCGGTAAAATAATAAATAACAGGTGGGGTAGTTACATATAATGAACACAGACATGATCAAAACCATTAAACACACAGCAGCATAAATTAAAGTGTTGCTTCTTGTTAGAATTTTGACTTTTACCCTAATTTTCCATATTCTTGTTTCCTCACCTAGACTCTAGGTTCATCCATTAGCACAATGTCTGTCTTCAATAGTTCTGCCTTATACCCTCGCTTCCTCCTAATGGGCCTCTCAGGCCTTGAAAGCAGATATGACTTGATTTCCCTCCCCATCTTCTTGATTTATGCCACCTCAATTGCCGGGAACATTACCATCCTCTTCATTATCAGAACTGAGTCTTCCCTCCATCAACCAATGTATTACTTTCTGTCAATGCTGGCATTCACTGACCTGGGCCTATCTACCACTACCTTGCCTACCATGTTCAGTGTCTTCTGGTTCCATGTGCAGGAGATCTCCTTCAATGCTTGTCTGGTCCAAATGTACTGCATTCATGTTTTCTCAATTATCGAGTCAGCTGTACTCTTGGCTATGGCCTTTGACTGCTTTATAGCAATCCGAGAACCCTTGCGCTATGTAGCCATCCTAACCAATGATGTAATCATTGGGATTGGGTTGGCAATTGCTGGAAGGGCCTTGGCTCTGGTCTTTCCAGCTTCCTTCCTCTTGAAGAAGCTTCAATATCATGATGTCAATATTCTGTCCCACCCTTTCTGCCTGCACCAGGACCTCATAAAGACAACTGTATCCAACCGTCAAGTCAGCAGCATCTATGGCCTCATGGTGGTCATCTGTTCCATGGGACTTGATTCAGTGCTTCTCCTCCTATCCTGTGTCCTCATCCTGGGCACAGTGTTGAGTATAGCCTCCAAGGCAGAGAGAGTGAGAGCCCTCAATACTTGCATCTCCCACATCTGTGCTGTACTCACCTTCTATACACCAATGATTGGGCTATCTATGATCCACCGCTATGGACAGAATGCTTCCCCAATTGTCCATGTGCTGATGGCCAATGTCTACTTGCTGGTTCCACCTCTCATGAACCCCATTGTCTACGGTGTTAAGTCCAAGCAGATTCGTGACAGAATCCTCAAGAAATTCAAGAAACACGAAGTGTAGATGACAGAGATTCTGAAACATATCTTTCCCTCCATTCCCCTTATATTTGTGAGAAGATTTCATATAATGTTGAATTTAGAATTAACATATTACCAATGATATTTTGACTTTAAGATACTGGACCTAAACCTCAATAATTGTAAATCTGTATATTTTCAATATAGAGAATAAAGGTGTAGTTATATTTTACGGTGAAGTTATTCATTATACACTGTGAAGGCCCTCAATATATCTGAGAAAGATTTAGGTTTCAAAAGTTTTCCTAGACTTTTTAACCTAATACAAAAAATTTTTAAATGCAAGTTTTGATCTCCTGTTCAGGGAAAAAAAATATTTCCAGCTGGAGAACCTCGTATCAAAAAGGGATGATGAATGAACAAAACTTAGCAGACTTTTAGAAGTGTAGAAGAAAAGTTGGAGCAAATTAATTGGACCAATTGGAATAAAGCAGAAACAGTGATGACTTTGTATGTAGGAATCTACAGAGGGCTTTCTATGAGGATTAGACAAACTATGAGAGCCAGACTTTTGTCCATTTTTTCTACCTGGGTTTTCAGTACATTTCTCAATTATTTATGGCAATCTCAAGTCATTCTACATCTTAAAATGTGTTCCTTATAAGCTGAGCAAGAAGGAATACAGTTTATTTCCCATGTTCCCATACATACACTGTCCTGATCATCCTTTTCTGTATTCCCAATGGCATTCTGCACTGAAATGCTTAACATATTTTTTGGTGATTATATTCTTCATGTTTAATTATGAGATTCATGTAGATACAGATTTTAATTACTAGAAAATTTTGAGATATTATGCTAAGAAGGCTTTGTTTTCAGTCAAAATGATCAATTGAAATATCTGTTTTTAATTTATATAGCACAAGAAAGTATCCTCAAAGAATTGTATATACTGATTAGTTCAACTTCGTCACCTCCCACTCAAACCTGAATCTGCTGTGGTCTGATTTTCATCTTCATGATTCCACTGATTTGCAGCTTATGATGGTTCTAGTGCTCTACTTGTTACTAAATTCAACATTCACATCTTGATTAAACTTCCATTTTCCTTTGCATTATTAACCATGCTTTTCTTTTAAAGTAACCTTATTTTCAGTTGTTTTAAATTTATAGAAAAATTTAAATACGGTACAGAGTTCTCTAACATCCTGCACTCAATTTCTTCTACTATTACCATCTTACATTAGTAGAGTATTCTTTTCACAATTGGTGAACCAACAACGGTAATTTATTAACCACAGATGAATATTATTCAGATTTTTTTTAAAGTTTTTCTCCAAATATTCTTCTTGTACTCCAAGATCCAATCCAGGATATAACATTACATTAGCCATCCTGTGTTTTTAGACTACTCTTAACTGTAAAAGTTTCTCAGTCTTCTTTCATTGTTTTCAATTGCCTTGGCATTTTTGAGGACTACTAATAGGCAGTTTGTAAAATATTCCTCTATCAGGATTTTTCTGATGCTTTTCTCATTATTAGAGTAAGTTATAAGACCACAGAGGAATAATATCATTTTTATTGCATCATATCAATAATGCATATTAGCAACATGACATCACTGTTGATGATGACTTTATTCATGTGAATGGGGTAGTATTTGTCGTGTTTCTCCACTGTCATCTTAACCTTTTTTCTTTTTAAAAGTCCCTTTTTCCATACTGTACTTTTTTAAAGGAAGTCACTTTGCAAAGCCTACACTGAAAGAGTGGAAACCATGAGGACAGATTATCTACTTGAAATTATTGCGTGAGAGATTTTTCCCTTTTTTCTAACTCAATCATTTATTTATATTAATAATGACTTCCAGGTGTTTATTTTATACCTTGGATTATAATCCAAATCTGAACTCATCTATTTTGGTAATTTTTGTTTTTAAATTACTAATTCAATATCTTTATTTGTACAGGTTCATTCAGAATTTCTACTTACTGAAGTCAGTTTCAGTAACTAGCATCTTTCTAGGAATTTCTCCATCTTATCTAAGTATTATATGATTTTTATAGTATTCCTTTGGATTTTTAATTTCTTTAATGTTTGTAATAATGCTTTCCCTTAATTAATTTTTCTGGTAATTTAAGTTGATTTTCCCTTTTTTTCTGGGTCAATGTGGATAAATGTTTGTCAATTTTATCTTTCCAAATTGCTTTTCTATCCTCTATTTCACTGGTTTCTGGTCTAGTCTTTAAAGTTTACTTCCTTCCATTTGTGTAGTTTGCTCTTCTTTTGTGAGTCTTAAGGTAGAAGTTTCGGTTATTGATTTGATATCTTTATTCTTCCTTAACACAAGCATTTGCAATGATAAATTTCACTGTAAGAACTGCTTTAGAGGCATACTATAAATTTTGACATGTTTTGCCACTGTTTTTATTAAAGTAAAAGTTTAAATTATAAAAGTGTCAAAGTATTATTTCCTCACAGTTTTTCCCTTTTTTCTTTGATTATTGTGGTAGTGTGGTGTTTACTTTTGACATATTTGTGAGTTTCTGAAATTGATTTTTGCTACTGATTTTTAATCTTATCCCTTTGTGGTCAAAGAATATACTTTATTCTTATTTATGTATTAATTATTTATGTCCTTTTATATGTATTGCAATTTTATTATGGTGTAGCATATGGTCTATCCTGGAAAATATTCCCTGTGCACTTACAGAAAATGTGTATTCTATTGTTGAATGAAGTGCTATATGGTGTTGTTCACGTTTCTACTTCCTTGTTGATATTCTGTCTAGTTATTCTATCTATTGTTTGTCTATTATTACAATCTGTTTCTATCCATTACAGTCTTTGGCCTGGGCATGGTGGCTCATGCCTATAATCCCAGCATTTTGGGAGGCCAAAGTGGGAGGAAATCATAAAGCTAGGAGTTTAAGACCAGCTGGGCAATATAGCAAGACCCCGCCTCCACCAAAAAATTTAAAAAAAAATTTAAAAAATTGCTTGACATGGTAGCACATGCCTGTAGTCCCAGCTGCTCAGGAGGCTAAGGCAGGAAAATTCCTTGACCCTGGGAGTTTGAGGCTGTAGCGAGCTACAGTTGCACCACTGCCATTGTGGTGAAAGAGTGATACCCTGTCTCTCAATAAATAAATAAGTAAATAAATAAGTAAAATTTAAAAAATGTCTTCAACTATTATTTTCAAATTATTTCTTCCTTCATATATGTCCATTTTTGTTTCATATGTTTTGCTGCTCTGTTAATACCTGCATATATAATTGCTATATTTTCCCATACTTTCCTGATGAGTTGACCTTTATATCACTGTAAAATGACCTACTTTATCTCCAGTACTACTTATTTTTGTTTTAAACTCTATTTTGTCTGATATTAGAATAGCCAATCCAGCTTTCTTGTGGTTACTATTTGCATGATATATACTTTTCATTTTTTTGCTTTCAGTCAGCTTGTATCTTTAATTCTAAAGCTGTATCTTGTAGCAAATGTGGAATTAGATAATTTTTTTTCAGCCGTATATAATTGACAAGCATTATGCATACACCATGCGTACAATGTGATGATTTAGTAGATGCATATATATAGTAATTATTACTACAATCAAATGGATTAGCACAACTACCACCACACATTTTTGGGAGGGATGGGTTGCCATCTTTTTTGTCTTGCATCTTGTACCCTTGCTGTATCCAGGCTATGGAGAATCCATGGGGACCAGGGATAGGTCCAGACCCCCAGCATAAGCCAACCACCTCAAAGAAAGGTGGCCAGACTTTTCTCTAAGCAGGTGTTAGTTCTCACCCATCCTCACTGGGCAAGGCTTCCTGACCTGGGACTCCAGAATAAGAACCCTGCCCCAACCTGATTACCTTAATCAGTGGCAGACCAGAATTTCTCTGAGGAGGAAATCCCAGAATCATCCCACAATCCCTCCACTACTATGGTTGCAGTGATACCACCCTAACATCCCCTGGGCTGGGGAGGAAACAAAGGGCCTACTCACTATGCTGGCACTACTAGTACACTGTATGGAGAGAGTCCAGTCTTTTTTTTCTGGCAACACCCACTCCCTACTCTTCACCTGGCAGAGCCCCCAGCTCATGACTGCAAAACAATTGTCCCCACCTGCAGCTGAGAACACCCACTGATAGGCTTGGAGTTTCCCTGGAGAGAGGTTCACAGAGGCATCTAATAGTCCCTCTGCCACTGCCACAACAGTGATTCTATCCCTTCTTCCCTGTTTCTTGGGAGGAGACAAAGAGTCTTAGGACTGTATCTGAGCTTACAGCACACCACAGTCACCATACAGAGACACCAGTCTCTCCTCCCAGTGACCCCCAATCCCCTGCTCCCCAACAAGTGGAGCCTGAAGCTCATGCCAGCAGTGCATCTGCCCCACCCCACCAGCTGAACACTCCCAGTAACAGCAGCTCTGCATCTCTTGGAGGTGGAGGTCCCAGGGGCAAATGTAAGCTTCTCTGCCACAGTCTCCGCAGTAATAGTACCCCTGCCACCCTCAGACTAATGAAGGTGCAAAGACCCTGAGTGCCTTATCCACACCTCCAACAACCTGCAGTTGACCCAGGGAGAAAAGGCCAGTCCATCTCCCATGAACCCCAAGCACCCCCCCACTCATCACTAGGCAGGGAACCCCTGGCTTGGGCCGACGGCACAGACCACCCATCCCAGGCTGATTGCACTGAGCAATTGCTGACCTGCTTCTCTCTGGGATGGAGCCTCCAGGAGACAGGCAAAAGACCCTCAGCCACAGCCACTACTAAGATCCCTGCCTCTGATGCCTCCAAGTTAGGAGGAAGCATAAACCCTGAGATCACCCAAGAGCAGCAGTGGGCAGCCTCAGAGTGCCAAGCTGCTATCTACAGCTAGCTCTCAAGTGGAAGAGGAGCCCACACTTTCAGAGCATTGAGAAGGAGCAGAGTTGCAGCTGTGAGGAAACCATTACACCTAAGTATCACCTACTGGATCACAACACAAAGCTTAAACACCAAAATAGTTCACTAACATACCACCCTGTAAAACCAAAGACAGGAAGTATGCTACAAATGAAGACGCTGCACAAAGACTCAATCCTCTGGAAACATCCAGAAAATAATTACACTGACTGTACTCAGCCTATATTGCAGTTAAAGGGACACCCACAAACAGAGATGGGAAACAATCAATGTAAGAACTCTAGCTACTCAAATGGCCAATGTCTAATGTCCTCTAAACAATCACACGTGTTCTCCAACTAGAGTCCTTCACCAGGCCGAGTTGGCTAAAATCACAGAAATAGAATTTTGAATGTCGATAGGAATTAAGATCATCAACATTCAGGAGAAAGGCAAAACCCAATCCAAGGAAAATAATAATTACAATAAAAGAATACAGGAGCTGACAGATTAAATATCCAGTTTAAAAAAAAAAAACCTAAATGATCTGTTAGAGCAGAGAAACACATTGCAAGAATTTCATAATGCAAACACAAGTATTATGAACATAATAGATCAAGTTGAGGAAAGAATCACAGAACTGGAACACTGGCTCTCTGAAATAAGGCAGTTAGAGAAAATTTTAAAAAAGAATGAAAAGAAATGAACAAAGCCTCTGAGCCTCCGAGCCTCTGAGAAATATGGCACTATGTAAAGAGGCCAAATCTACAAATCACTGGCATTCCTGAAAGGGATATCTAGGAAGCAAAAACGTGGAAAATATATTTCAGGTTGTCATCCACGAAAACATCTGTGACCTCACTAGAGAGGCCAACAGTCAAATTCAGGAAATACAGAGCATCCTTGCAAGTCTCTACACAAGAAGATTATCCCTAAGAAACATAATCATCAGATTTTCCAAGTCTGAAATGAAAGAAAGAATGTTAAAGGCAGCTAGAGAGAAAGGGCAGGTCACCTACAAATGAACCGCTATTGTGCCAACAGTGAACCGCTCAGCAGAAACCCTACAAGCCAGAAGATATTGGGGACCTATATTCAACATTCTTAAAGAAAAACATCTTTAACCAAGAATTTCATTTCCAGACAAACTCATCTTCCTGGGAAAGGAGAAATAAGATCCTTTTCAGATAAGCAAATGTGAAGGGAGTTTGTTATTAACAGACCCACCTTACGAGAGATCTTAAAAGGAACACTAAATATAGAAAGCAAAAGCCACTATCAGACAATACAAAAACACACTTAAGTACACAGACCAGTGACACTATACAGCAAACACATAAACAAGCCTGCATAACGACCAGCTAAGAACACAATGACTGGTACAAATTCACAAATATCAATACTAACCTTGAATGTAAGTGGGCTAAGTGCTCCATTTAAAAGGAAGAGACTAGCAAGCTGAATTACAAAAAAAAAGCAAGACCCAGTGGTATGCTGTCTTCAAGAGACCCATCTCACAGGCAATGACACCCATAGGCTCAAAATAAAGGGATGGAGGAAAATCTACCAAGCAAATGGATATCAGAACAAAGACAGGGTGGCAAACCTAATTTCAGTCAAAATAGGCTTTAAACCATAATGGTTGAACTAGTTTACAATCCCACCAACAGTGTAAAAGTGTTCCTATTTCCCAGCACCTGTTGTTTCCTGACTTTTTAATGATTGCCATTCTAACTGGTGTGAGATGGTATCTCATTGTGGTTTTGATTTGCGTTTCTCTGATGGCCAGTGATGATGAGCATTTTTTCATGTGTCTGTTGGCTGTATACATGTCTTCTTTTGAGAAATGTCTGTTCATATCCTTTGCCCACTTTTTGATGGGGTTGTTTATTTTTTTCTTGTAAATTTGTTTGAGTTCTTTGTAGGTTCTGGATATTAGCCCTTTGTTAGATGAGCAGATTGCAAAAATTTTCTCCCATTCTGTAGGTTGCCTGTTCACTCTGATGGTAGTTTCTTTTGCTGTGCAGAAGCTCTTTAGTTTAATGAGATCCCATTTGTCAATTTTGGCTTTTGCTGCCGTTGCTTTTGGTGTTTTAGACATGAAGTCTTTGCCCATGCCTATGTCCTGAATGGTACTACCTAGGTTTTCTTCTAGGGTTTTTATGGTATTAGGTCTAACATTTAAGTCTCTAATCCATCTTGAATTAATTTTCGTATAAGGAGTAAGGAAAGGATCCGGTTTCAGCTTTCTACTTATGGCTAGCCAATTTTCCCAGCACCATTTATTAAATAGGGAATCCTTTCCCCATTTCTTGTTTCTCTCAGGTTTGTCAAAGATCAGATGGCTGTAGATGTGTGGTATTATTTCTGAGGACTCTGTTCTGTTCCATTGGTCCATATCTCTGTTTTGGTACCAGTTCCATGCTGTTGTGGTTACTGTAGCATTGTAGTATAGTTTGAAGTCAGGTAGCGTGATGCCTCCAGCTTTGTTCTTTTGACTTAAGATTGTCTTGGAGATGCGGGCTCTTTTTTGGGTCCATATGAACTTTAAAGCAGTTTTTTCCAATTCTGTGAAGAAACTCATTGGTAGCTTGATGGGGATGGCATTGAATCTATAAATAACCTTGCATCCCATTACTGGGTATATACCCAAAGGGTTATAAATCATGCTGCTATAAAGACACATGCACACGTATGTTTATTGAGGCACTATTCACAATAGCAAAGACTTGGAATCAACCCAAATGTCCATCAGTGACAGACTGGATTAAGAAAATGCGGCACATATACACCATGGAATACTATGCAGCCATAAAAAAGGATGAGTTTGTGTCCTTTGTAGGGACATGGATGCAGCTGGAAACCATCATTCTTAGCAAACTATCACAAGAACAGAAAACCAAACACCGCATGTTCTCACTCATAGGTGGGAATTGAACAATGAGATCACTTGGACTTGGGAAGGGGAACATCACACACCGGGGCCTATCATGGGGAGAGGGGAGGGGGGAGGGATTGCATTGGGAGTTATACCTGATGTAAATGACGAGTTGATGGGTGCTGACGAGTTGATGGGTGCAGCACAGTAACATGGCACATGTATACATATGTAACAAACCTGCACGTTATGCACATGTACCCTAGAACTTAAAGTATAATAATAAAAACAACATAGTCTTTAAACCAACAAAGATTTGAAAAAAAAAAGACAAAGAAAGGCATTACATAATGATAAAATGTTTAATTCAAAAAGAAGACCTAACTATTCTTAATATACATGCACCCAACACAGGAGCACCCAGATTCATAAAGCAAGTTCTTAGAAAATTATAAAGAGACTTAGACTTTCACACAATAACAGTGGAACTGCATCACTCTACTGACATTATTAGATAGATCATTGATGCAGAAAATTAACAAAGATTTTTAGGACTTGAATGCAACTTTGGACCAAATGGATCTGATAGGCCTCTATAGAACTCTCCACCCCAAAACAAACAAAATAATATACCTTCTTCTCATTGCCACATAGCACATACTCTCAAATCAACACCACAATTGGACATAAAAGAATTCTCAAAAAAATTCAAAACAACCAAAATAATACCAAACACCCTTTTGGACTACAGTGCAATAAAAACAAGTCAAGACTAAAAAATTGCTCAAAACGATGCAATTACATGAAAATTAGACGATCTGCTCCTGAATGATTTTTGGGTGAGTAATGAAATTAAGATAGAACTCAAGAAGTTCTTTGAAACTAATGTAAAAAATATACAACATACCAGAATCTCTGGGATACAGCTAAGACAGCATTAAGGGGGAAATGTATAGCACTAACTGCCCACATCAAGAAGTTAAAAAGATCTCAAATGAATAACCTATCATCACAACTGAAAGAATTAAAGAACCATGAGTAAACCAACCCCAAAGCTAGCGGAAGATAAGAAATAATCAAAATCAGAGCTGAACTGAAGGAAATTGAGACATGATAAACCATTCAAAAGATCAATGAATCCAGGATTTGTCTTTTTGTTTAATTAATAAAATAGGCCACTAGCTAGACTAATGAAGAAAAAGGGAAGATCCAAATAAACATAGTTAGAAATGACACAGGGGATGTTACCATTGACTCCACGGAAATAAAAGTAAACATCAGAAGCTACTATGAACACCTCTATGCACACAACTAGAAAATCTAGACGAGAAAGATAAATTCCTAGATACCTATACCCTTCCAATACTGAGCCAGGAATAATTGATTCCTTGAACAGATCAATAAAGAGCTTGAAAATTGAGTGGGTAAAAAATAGCCTACCAACCCCCAAAAAACCCAGGACCAGATGGATTCACAGCAGAATTCTACAATATGTACAAAAAAGAGGTGGTATCATTCCTACTGAAACTACTCCAAAGAGTTGAGGAGGAGGGACTGCTCACCAACTCATTCTATGAGGGTAGGACTATTTTGATACTAAAACCTGGCAGAGGTAGGGCATGGTGGCTCATGCCTGTAATCCTAGCAATTTGGGAGGCCAAGGCGGGTGGATCACTTAACGTCAGGAGTTCAAGACCAGCCTGGCCAACACGGTGAAACCCCGTCTCTATTAAAAATGCAAAAATGAGCAAGGTGTGGTGGTGCAAACCTGTAGTCCCAGCTACTCTGGAGGCTGAGGTGGGAGAATCATTTGAACCCAAGAGGCAGAAGTTGCAGTGAGCCAAGGTGGCAATGCTGCACTCCAGCCTAGGCAACAGAGCAAGACTCTGTCTCAAAAATAAAAACAAAAACAAAAACAAAATAAAATAAATGAATAAATCATGATATTCTCTTTTATTTATTTCAAAGCTGCCTTGAGTACTCTAGATCTTTGCATTCCACATCAAGTTACCAAATTCTGTAAGTTCAATCTATAAGTCAAATTCTATCAGTTCTATGAGTCATATTCTATAGGTTCAATCAAGCTGTCAAATTCTATAAAACTTACCAAGATTTTCTTTAGAATTGTTTTGAACCGCTAAATTAATTTGGGAAGATTGACATCTTAAGAACACAGTAATTCAATCAATGGACATAGTATATCCATCTATTTATCTACATTTTTTTGGAATTCCCTGTAATGTTCTCATGTTTCCAGGGTCAATATGTTGAAAGTATTTGGTTAGTTTTTACATATTTGATTTTTATGCTATATAAATTATATTTTAGTTTAGTTTATTTTTAACTCTCATTTTATATTTGGGAATATATGTACAGGTTTGTTAAATAGGTAAATTGTATGTCACAGGGCTGTGGTGTACAGATTATTTCACCACCCAGGTAATAAGCATAGTACCCAATAAGTAGTTTTTCAATCCTCACCCTCCTCCCTCACTCTACCTTTAGGTAAACTCAAGTGTCTCTTGTTACTTTCTTGGTGTTCATATGCACTCAATGTTTAGCTCCAACTTTTAAGTGAGAACGTTTGTTATTTGGTTTTCTGTTTCTGTGTTAGCTTGCTTAGGATAATGGACTCCATCTTCATCCATGTTGCTGGAAAGGACATAATCTCATTCTTTTTTATGACTGCACAGTATTCTATAGTGTGTATGTAGCACATTTTCTTTATCCATCTACCATTGATGGGCATTTAGGTCGATTCCATTCTTTGCTATCATGAATACTGCTGCAATGTACACATGTGCATGTGTCTTTATGGTAGAACACTTTATATTCATTTGGGTATATGCTGGGATTCACTCAGGATGCTGGCAGAAATATTAAAGGGAAATATTAGGGAACATTATAAGGAATAGTCACAAACTTTTTTGGAAGGCCAAATGGTTACATAGCTTGTAATAATCAAACAGGCTGAAGGCAGCCGGTTCTTACCTTAGAGCATTAGGTCATAGGGTAAATACTAGGGACAGGGACGTGGAAGCTTCCCCAGTTAAGTCTGTTTACCCTACCTCCATGAACTAATCTTGGAGCCAGATAGCCCTCTCGGTGGGAGGTCAACCAGGGAAATTGCCCCCTAATGGTATTTACTTTAAACCACCCTACCTGAGTTTTAATCATTCCTAGAACTACTCTCTTAACCATGTTAATTATCCACGAGTGTGTTGACTCAGAGCTTCTGTTGTTAATTGTATACTAAATAAATGCCTGGAGTGCGAGCTTCTAAAGGCCAGCTGCAGTGGCAAACCTCTCTTGGTGTGCAGGTGGTCGGACACTTAGCAGGACTGGCATAACAGATTATCTGTGTGTCAATGTACATTTTTATTCATCCATCCTTTGGGTCAGGGTCTGCGGGCAGATCCCTGCAGTTGATGCCCTCTTGTGAGGAGCAATACCTCAAGTATATACCTGCGATTACTTGGTAAATTATATTTTCAAATTAATTTCTACATTGTTTTTAAGAATATTAAAGTTCAATGTATTTTTGAATACTACTCAGATTTTTAAAAATATATATGCATTTTGAATATCATATATACAATCATATAAGTAAATAGAGACACTTTTACTTTATTCTTTCAAATTCTCATCTTTTTTTCTATAATTTTTCTTACTGTATTACACTTTTTTGGGCATCTAGTGCAGTTCTGAATAGAAGTATTTATAAGACATCTTTGACTTTACTTGACTTTACAGGAGGAATATTGAATACATTTTCATTAATATAATGTTAGCTGTATTATTTTTATGTATATCTGTAAGATTAGGGTAGTTACCATCTGTTTCTAGTTTACTCAGAAATCTTACAAAATAGTAGTGGTGGAGGGAGTGGAAATGGTTAATGGCTACAAAATTATAGTTAGAATGAATAAGATCTAGTATTTCATAGCACAACAAAATGATTACAGTCAACAATTATTTATTATACACTTAAAAGTAAATAAAATAATTGGAACGTTTGTAACACAAATAAATGATAAATGCTTGAGGTGATGCATACTCCATTTACCATGATGTGATTGTTATGCATTGTATGCCTGTATCCAAATATATATAAAAATATACACCTACGATATACCAAAAAATTAAAAGTAAAATGTTAGTATAAAAATTTTATTAAGATGATAAAAATATTTAAATTTTGTATATTAAGGTGATCTTTTTTTCTACTTTTGGCAGTGTGAAGAAGTATATCTATAATTTTTAAAAACAAATTATGTACTAGAGTAGCCTTCCCTTGTTTGCAATGTGTCATTCTCTTGATACATCACTGTATTCTATTTGATAATTTTTAAGGATATTTGTATCTGTGCTTATAAGACATGTTAGTCTTTAATTACCTTTCCTCAGAATATAATTGACTGGTTTAGTTATCACTCATGAAACCAGTTGGGAAATACTCTATGATCTCAAAGAATTTGTACTGTATTGGTATTAGCTCCTTTGTAAATGTTGAGGTAAAATTGCAAATGACACTCTTTCAGATTGAAGACTTTTTGAGTGATTTTTAAAAAATTATGAATTAAATATTTAGTTGAACAATGATCCAATTTTGTCTTTCTTGTTTAAATTCTGAAGGTATATTTAGAAACAATATGTCATTTAAACTATGATATATAGTGTAATGCAAAAAAAATTCCGCATTGTACTCACTGTAATACAGTTTAAAATGTAAATGTGTGTAAGATCTGTAGCGATGGGTCTTACTTGCATTAGCAGTATAAACTTTGTGTTTTCTCTCTTTTTTCATGATCAATTCTGTTAAAAATTTTACAGATTTATTAAGCTATTCAAAGAACAAACTTTCTACTTTGTCAATTTTCTCCATTTTATTTAACTTTTATTTTATTGATTTTAAAGAAATTGTGGTATATGCATAGAATATTATTTAACCTTAAAAAAGGAAATTTCGCTGTTTGCAACAACATGAGGGTCTTACACTAAGTGAAATAATCCAGTTACAGAAGGACAAATGTGGCATGATTCTACTTTAAATGAAGTTTTTATACTAGTGAAACTCATAGAAGCAAATAAGGCAATAATGGTTTCCAGAAGTTAAGGGTCTGGAGAAAATGGGAACTTGTTGCTTAGTGATTACAAAGTTGCAGTTATGATAGATGAATAATTTTAATGTCTGTAGTTAACAATATAGCAGTGTGAAGTTCAAAATTTCTTGAGGGCAGACCACATGTTAAGTGTCCTCACCACAAAATAAAACAACAACAACAATACCAAAAAAAAAAAAAAAAAAAAAAAGAATCCAAGTAAGGTCACTTTGTGAGGTAATGAGGGTTTAGGACTTTAACATATACATTTTCAGGGGATACAATTCAACTAATAATAATGCTAATATTAATAGAGGTTGAGGGCAAAGCACTCTTTAGTCACACAAAGTTTTGAAACTGTACCTCCCATTCATCAGAACTTACTTAAAGATTTGTTCCAGAAAAATTGCAAGGTTATCTGTAAAATAGGAAGATAGGAGGTTTGAGGAACAATGGCTCCAAAACCAAAGAGTAATAAAAGGTATTCTCAGCAAGACCCATAAGTGCAACCAGTTCAGAGTAGAACTATAGAACTGGTGCCACTGTGAGGGATGTGTCCAAGAAAAAAATTAAATCTGTATCTGTCGGGATAATTTATATTATATATTTTGAAAAGATAATATAGACATTCAAAGGAAATTAATTGACTCTCACAGCATTAAAGATGTTGGTTCAGTTTTATGTAAGAGTTGTTTGTATAACTAAACCATGTAATGAGGATCAATTTTGTTTTAATATTTGGTGTTAAAATTCTGTATCTCATCTTGCTCTTAAGGTTAGCTCCCCACTTGTTTCCAGGATATTTTAGCAGCTCTCAACTGCAGATGCTTCCTCATTCACACACAGAAAAAAATGCACCTCTGAGTAAATGTCTTAAGATTAATTTTAATTAGATGTGAAGACCTGATTGGACCCCAGAGAATATATCATTGTATATATACAGGAATGCAAAAATTATAAATTTGGAGGAGATGACATTAATGAAATATTGGTATGGAATAATGGAGAAGACAGACAAGGCCAAATAAAGAATATTACTTCACATGCTTTTAATTCAATGCCTTATTTGCTTAAGTAGTGCTGTCTTAAGGAGGTTCTCAGAAACCTCAACTGTGTAATAAAGAGATATATTTTTTCACTCCAAATAACCACATTCTAATAGGAACTACACACACACACACACACACACACACACACACACACACACACACGTATTTGAGTCTAAGATTAGAGAGAACATGTTTCATATTGTCATAGTTAAGAAGAAAAATGGCTACATAATTGGCAGTATAAATTTCCTCAATTTGTTTTGCAATAATCACATCCATGAAGTTTTCCTTTAGAGCTAAAATATAAATTAACAATAACAATAGCTTAAAAGTTACTATAACTGATGATTTACTGTGTATAAGACAAAGTTCTAAATGCCTCAGAAAAAATTGTATCTCAAATCTACCCAATGAAGGAAACTATTATTATTCCCCTTTATGGATAAGGAAACTGAGATGTAGAAATGATACATAAGTCATTTAAAATCTTACAGCTTGGTTGTGACAAGGCAGTATTTGTACACCAGCAATCAGACTCCAGGATTGAAATTTTAGGTATGTATTAATAGGAGTTTTAAAAGTTGTATATGTAAAATTTTGGTGGTGTTGGTTTTGAGAATTCATGTATAGAAAACACAATGGACAAAAGATAATGACTTTGTGTTTTTATGCTAATTAGAGAAATTCAAGTCAATTATATTTGGTCTGAAAAAACCATCAGTGAAGAGAAATAGTTTAAGTCAGAAAGCCTACTATATTAGTCAAAATGTTGGAGAGGAATTTAGCCAGTTTATTCTGTATGAAACAGGCCTACAGAATTGGGTCACATATTCACAATTAGGTAAAGATGCAATTATCTGTTGTTACATGTATCAAGTATAAATGACAGCGAGACAGTGCTTTAGTCCCACTTCTTGAAATTGTATTACATACACTTCAGCTTGCTTCTATGTTCCTTCAGCTTTTCTGTGTTTCTAGAGCAGCACCCAGGAGTTGGTGAGCAGTCTCTGAGGACTCAATTCCAGAGCTCTGTCTAAAGTACAGACTAAAATTAGATGTATTCTTATAATATCCCTGAGGTGCTAGAAACCTAATATTAGCACACCTTCCAAGTGCTACTCAGAAAAGGGACTAAGTACTGTGCTGCCCAGTGTTAAGTGTAGGTGTTGATTCCTATGGAAGAATGAGGTGAATCAGCTGCTGATTTCTGGTGAGCAGGTGCGGCGGTGCATGGAGAGATACATGGGCAGTGGACACTGAGAACTGGACTATGTGGCTGACCTGCACCAGGCAGGGAAAAAAGTTGTATATTGTTTTAATATGTAATGTATGAAATTGTAATATATAAACATATTATGTATGCATTAAATAATAGATGCCTAAAATATGTATAAATTATGTTCTAAATTTTAGAAATTATGTGTGAAATCTGTCATGAATATCCAAGTTAAAATGTCGTCCTACCAATTGCATTAGGTTAAATTAGTTTCTATGGTAGTAGGAAAAAATAAGGGTAGTGGAGACCTGCTTTTGAGAGTGGGCACCTAGATTTAATCCTTAAGTCTATAGCCTAGGTGCTGTCATTATCTTTCTGCTGAGCAATTATATTTTAATTGTCCAGAATATCAATGTTTTTACACAACACAATAAGAGTCAGTGTACTTTGCTGCACTTGTTTTCTCTGTGTTGGAATAATCTCAAAAGCATGAAGAGTTTTACTCTTCAACTCCGTGCTTAAACACAGAGCTAGAAATTGATGCCAGCAACTGCTACGCTGGCTGCTATGCTATGCTAGCAATGCTTCATCTGATTTTTCTCTTTCTCTTTCTCTCTCTTTTTCCCCTTTATTTTTCCCCCAAAAGAAGAAGGAGCTTCACCTCAAAAAAGTTATTTTTGCCTTGATATATTTACTGTATTAAAAAAAGATAATTAAAAAAGATTAGAAAGTGAAACTATGCCAAAGATGAAAGTAAGGATCTTTTAACTTTATTTTGAATTACAACTGCTGTACCAAAGACCCCAGGACAAGCCTCCTTAGCTCATTTTGAGTAACTTGGTTTATTTGCAGCATTTTAAAGGTATTACTTAAGTATTCTTCTTCATTGTTTTTAGACTATTGCAAAAGTTGATTGTTTTTCGGCTGACACAATGCTATCCAAGAGAACTACAAAACAAACAAACAAAAAAACAAAAACTTCTCTAGCACAAATACCATCTGAGATTGTCTGCATTGTCTTCTACCCACATATCCAGTGTCTTGAACTGGTAGAAGGAGTGGCAAATAAGTATTGGCTCCGTAGTAGAGGAAAAATTAGCAAAGGTAAAATTAACAGGTGCTGTAAGAATACCTGGTGTGCTATAGATAAAAAACAAAAGTGTGAAAATGGCATTACACAGCCTTCTTATGCTTTTCCCACCTGAAAATCCTAAGCCTGTAGGTCATAAACAATTACTATGTCTAATTCTGGCCAGGCATCACAGGAACAAGTACTTTTCTGAGAAATTGATGTTTCTTACAGTCTGATTCAGTGTCTGAGAGGCTACTGGGCTTGGTTCAGAGTTTTTATATAGGTATCTCAAGGCCAGTCTAAAAAATAATTTAGGTTTTTATTGTGAAAGTGCCTATGTACATGAAGTCTTATTATTTACTTTCTTATGAATCACTTAATGACACTTTGAGGGTCTGTGTGTTGTATTCACATGACCCCATGTGCTGTCTTGATATTTCCAATGTTACCCAACAGAGGATGAATTCCCAGAGTAAAATCACGTATTATTCACTTTCAAAGTGAGTGGAAAGTATTAATTATTAGAAATCCTCAATAAGGTTGTTGCAAATCTCCATATATAGAATTAGTACCCAATCAACAAGCAGAATGAAAATTCTGAATTTCACCATGCCCTGGTCTGTATAAATGGCTAAGGCAATGACTCAGTACAGGAGCTTCTGAACACGCCTGCTTGCATAGTAAATGTGAATTCAATTCTGTGCTGAAGCACAGAGCTAGAAATTGATGCTAGCAACTAATATGCTAGCTGCTGCTATGCTGGCTGCTGTGCTATGCTAGCTTCATCTGATCTTTCTCTTTCTCTCTCTCTTTCCCCTTTGTTTTTCCCCCAAAAGAAGAATGAGCTTCACCTCTTCAGAACAACGCAGTGCAGGATGGTATACCATGGCAACAGGAGCACTTTTCACCCAGCCACATTTTTTCTTGTTGGAATCCCAGGTCTGGAAGACGTCCATATGTGGATCTCCCTGCCTTTCTGCTCTGTTTACCTCGTGGTTTTGCTGGGCAATGCCACCATTCTGCTAGTCATCAAGGTAGAACAGACTCTCCGGGAGCCCATGTTCTACTTCCTGGCCATTCTTTCCACTATCGATTTGGCCCTTTCTACAACCTGTGTGCCTCGCATGCTGGGCATCTTCTGGTTTGATGCTCATGAGATTAACTTTGGAGCTTGTGTGGCCCAGATGTTTCTGATCCATGCCTTCACTGGCATGGAGGCTGAGGTCCTGGTGGCCATGGCCTTTGACCGTTACATGGCCATCTGCAATCCACTTCACTACACAAACATCTTGACATCCCGGGTGCTGGTGGGCATCACTATGTGCATTGTAATTCATCCAGTTCTGTTTACACTCCCCATAATCTATCTCATCTACCGTTTACCATTTTGTCAGGCTCATATAATAGCCCATTCCTACTGTGAGCACATGGGCATTGCAAAATTGTCCTGTGGAAACATCCGTGTCAATGCTATCTATGGACTCTTTGTGGTCTCCCTCTTTCTCCTGAACCTGGTCCTTATTGTCATCTCATACGTTTACATTCTCCGTGCTGTCTTCCGCCTCCCATCACATGATGCTCGGCTAAAAGCCCTAAGCACATGTGGCTCTCACGTTGGGGTCATTTGTGTTTTCTATATCCCCTCAGTCTTCTCTTTCCTTACTCATCGATTTGGACACAGCATTCCACATTACATTCACATTCTTGTTGCTAATCTCTATTTGGTTGTCCCACCCTCTCTCAACCCCATCATTTATGGGGTGAGGACCAAATGGATACGAGAGCGAGTGATCTATGTACTTACTAAAAGATAAGGCTCTTATCACGTTCTTTTACTAAGGACTTTGATCCTCCTATGAAGACTGATATATTCTTGCTTTAAGGAATATCTCCTGATCCTTACCTTATTCCTGCCAACTTGCAGTACAAGTTGGTTTGTTCCTGAATGCTGACTCATGGATTTTAACAGTGGCAGAAACTTCTGTGGTACCTCAGGTTCAAAGACTGACAACTATTCTGGGAAGGATATCCTGGGAAACAGCTGTGTTGCCTCGCCTACATAACTTCATGCAGAACCCTCGATTGCAAAAGGCTCCTTTTTTGGGGGGGGAAAGAAGATATTATACTGAGTCTTTTATGATCAGTGATTAGAAATATGTGGCACTGGAAATTTAACCCTGTAAACTGTGTCATTCATTTTCTTTCTCCCTCCCTCTCTCCCCCCCCCCCCC